>NW_004949108.1:4081931-4094514 GCF_000317375.1 Microtus ochrogaster | reverse complement strand
TGTGGATGCTGGGATTACAGAGAGGCTACCACACTCGTCCACAGTGTATGTGGATGCTGGGATTACAGAGAGGCTGCCATGCTCATCCACAGTGTTTGTGGGACTTGTAAGGCAAGTACTTTATCCACTGAGCCTTCTCCCCAGCCCCAGCCCCAGCTCCTTAACTGTGGGCAGTGGCTCTATCAGAGACCAAAGGACTGAATGTCAGAGGCCCTCCCCCCACAAAAGAAAGACAATAGTAAAAGGTTTCCAAACATGCAGTTACCAAAAATTCAAAAATCACAGGTGTGATGAAGCAGTGATCTTCCTGGGAGCAGGTCCCCCTATCACGTGACCTCCCTGCAACCGTGACTGCACACATCTGCATGCACACTGTGTACCATGTGTGCCGTGAAGCCGCACCTGAACACAGCCTGAGACACCTCGTCTCGGCTGCCAGACTGTTGCAAGCTCTGCATCACAGTGTTTCCACCATCCATACGAAACTTTCTACTCTTCCAGACACAGAAGGCCTTAATTACAGAAAACAAAGACAAAATGTTTCCCTAGCATCATTTCTCAGCATGAATCAAGCTGGTATATCTTTGGGCTGTATTATGTTAGGATGCTTGATTTTAAAAAAGTGTTGTTTGAGTAATGGACATAAATTTTATTTTTAAAGAAAATTACTAAATGAATTTTGGCTTGGAATTAGGATTTCCAGTAATTCTTGTTATGGCCTAAACATACTTCTGCCCATTTTTATTCTGTATTGGCTGTGGGACAATGGTCTTACCCTGTAAACATTTGTTTCTTATATTTGTTTAATAAAATGCTGATTGGCCAGTAGCCAGGCAGGAAGTAGAGGCAGGGCAATGAGAACAGGAGAATTCTGGGAAGAGGATTCTGCAGTGTGCAGTAGTGACCCAGCCTCAGAGGAAGCAAGATGTGACTGCTTTGCCAAAAAAGATACCAAGCCATGTGGCTAACTCAGACAAGAATTGTAGACTAATGTAAGTTATAAGAATTAGTAAATAAGCCGGGCAGTGGTGGCTCACGCCTCTAATCCCAGCACTCGGGAGGCAGAGGCAGGCGGATCTCTGTGAGTTTGAGACCAGCCTGGTCTACAGAGCAAGTTCCAGGACAGGCTCCAAAACCACAGAGAAACCCTGTCTCGAAAACCCAAAAAAAAAAAAAAAAAGAATTAGTAAATAAGAAGCCTAAGCTAATGGGCCAATCGGTTTATAACTAATGTAAACCTTCGTGTGATTCTTTGGGACTTAACAGCTGCAGAACCCGGCAGGACAGAGACCTCAGACAACACTGTATATATGTGAAGTGGTGTTCTTAGAATTGACAGTTATAAAATGAAAATATTGATCAACACAGAAAAACATTGAAGGTGCTCAGCATTCTACAGCATCAAATATGTAGCTAAGACTTAATTCTTCATGTAAAACCAAACAAGCACATCCACTTCAATAATATGCAAATTTGCTTTAATCTTTAGTAAATGGTAAAATTGTATATATGCCAAGGAATTGTTTCAAAATAAAATTCCTTGTGGTTTATTACCAGTAAATATTTAACCTGCATATCTATTTGTATATATCTCTATTCCTGGGATTTTGCAGTCAGCTCTTGGGTATAAAGGGGTCATTGGTGGAACTGGACTTAAACATCCCATATGAGTCTTGTCAGGGTTTCCGGGCTCATCCCACTTCCTGGTCTCTGGTTTCACCGGCTGTTAGGTCGTGACTGAGTCTCATCTGAGGCAGAGTCCACTTCCTTACAGCTACAAAACTTACTGGCTCTTCTCTTCTTTTAGGCCAGCAACGGCATCTCTGATGGTGGGGAAAGTTCAAGCGTTCTATTAAGAATATCTGACTGGGGCAGGCCCATATAAGAGTTTTTTTTTTCTTTACATTATCTCAGGCTCATATGCTAAAAGACCATAATTATGTCCTCAAGATGGCTTCACTTTTGCCAGGCAAGCCAGGCACAAGTCTGACATCTCATCTGTCTTGTTCACTGTCCTGATGACACATTCAAGGATATAAGAGTCATGGGGCCATCTTGGAATTCTATTTACTTCATAAATTTTCTTATAGTTCTAGACCTTTTTGATAGAAAGAAGATAGATAGATAGATAGATAGATAGATAGATAGATAGATAGATAGATAGATGATTAATAGATGGGGTGGCCAATATTTTACTTAGTAATATTTCACAAGCATTCTACATTAGCATTCATGAAATATTTTTATCTACCCCCCTGTGTCTGGGTATTAAGTGTCTTTCCAATTCTCATGAAAACGATGATGTAAGAAAGTGACTCGTTTGTTCCATGTGCTCCTGGACCTCTGCAAGATGAATGCTGAGAACTTGCTGTGCCAAAAAGCAGGCTCAAACAAATGACTCAAACACCTTGAAAACAAAGACCCTCGGTGACAGCCCCTACTTCCTCAAGACGTCATGATTTCTGAGTAAGATCTAAATTTGGTTGTAAAACTTGGTTTCCAGCAGGGTGAAAATGATATCTCGTTTCATTTGCATATGTAATTTGTCATTTGACTTCATTTAATGTTTTATTTTATCGCCACTTTTCTTTGCCATCAAATTAGTCATTCACCCAAGATGCTTTCACAGAGACTCTGACCAGCAAAGCCAGCTATGTGCATCCCCTTTCAGACATACCCATGTTGTCACTCATTCCCTGTACCTGCTGAGCTCTGGGCCAGACGTGGAAAACAGTATGAAAATGGAATTGTTTTGTCACCAAGATTGTCTACTCCAAAGGGCTTAATATGTCTAGCAAAGCCTAGTTTAAACCACATAAGTTACCCTAAATGCGACAGCTAGATCAACCCTGCCACCACCAACAACGCTCAGGGGACATTGTGGTAGAAGGGGCAGAAAGAACGCAAGAGCCGGAGGTGTGGAGGGGCTCCCTCAGATGCTCTATTCTGCATTTGACACATAGGTGTTGAAGGAGGAGCGGGCCTGCTTTTTGTCCCAGCTGCCCAGCTAGCTTACACAGAAACTGTATTCATTTCAACACTGCCTGGGCCATATCTCTAGCCTCTTATTGGCTAACTCTCACATATTAGTTTAACCCATTTCCATTAATGTGTATCGCCCCTTGACTGTGGCTTACCGGCATGAGTCTAACCAGCGTCCGTCTTGGGCAGGAGAGCCATGGCGTCTGCCTGTCTATCCTTCTAAGCAGCATTCTGTTCTGTTTAGTCTGCCCACCTAAGAGCTGCCCTACCAAAAGGCAGTTTCTTTATTCAACCAATGAAAGCAAAACAAATACAGAAGGACCTCCTACACCACATCGGAGCCCAGAGCAACAGTGGCTGATTGCACAAGATCAAGCCAGCCAAAGTTCCAGCATAGGTGGGCCAATCTCTGGTCCTGCCCCTTACTGAGAAGATGAGGCCATTGATAGTTTCGGAGGGAAAGGGGCTACTTTGGCAGGGGAGGATGGACACTGATGGGATCCCCATGCTCCATTGGCTACCCCACATGCACATACAGGCAGCACTAACTGAACTTAGTGGGATATTTATTTTTTTAAAAAAAGATGAAGTTAGGAGAACTGTTGAGAGGATATGAGGTAGGGGGTGGGAGAAAATGGGGTTATATGTGGTTATGTTTCATTGTATATGAATCAAGTTTACAGGTAAATATTGGTAATTCTTAAAGTCCTTTAAAGACATAAACTACCAACCATCACTCAAAAATAACACAGACCTCATGAATAGCCCTTTGTCTAGCAATTAAAATGGAGTTGTCACTATGGCCCTTCCCACAAGAGAACTCCTGGACCAGGTGCTCCTCTGAGGAATTCTCCCAATGATTAAAGAAGATATAATACTAATTTTGGTTTAAAAAAAAATTCAAAAACAGAAGAACACTCTCCAGTGCCACAAGGCAATGTTGCCCTCAGACCAGAACACGGTACAAGAAAGCTAGACTGACATCTCCTGAAAGCAGGGCCACAAACCCTGAGCAAACTGCTAGGATGTCCTCAGGGCGTCCTCCCTGCATACCCGCAGCATTCAAGATGTGGGACACCAGCACAGGAGAGACACACGGGCCAGGGACGCAGACTGGGCGCCCAGGAACAAAGCCATCTCATCTTCTCTATGCCACGGAGACGAGGAAGCCATTGGAACGGATAATGAAGAGAGGAAGGAGTTCATGTAAAAGAATGAAAACGTCAAAGTCTGGATTAGTTTCTGCACGATGTAAGTAGGCGAATCAAGGGTTTATCATGAACCGCTTGCTCATAGAGACACCGCTGCGGCTTCCATTCTGCCCTGGGGGGTAAAAGGAACCAGCAGTCCGATCTCTGACTATCACACAAGAGAGCACTACTACCCGTCTCTTTCCTTTAAAGGGCTCACAGACAGATCAGAAGCTCCGCCTCTATTGGGTCAGATAGCCCAAAGTCACCTGTGGAGTGAGTAACCACTACAAATGTCAATGTGTCTAGACCACAGCTAAGGATTTTTGTTGAGCTGTTAGATTATTTTGAGGTAGAGTTTTTCATGTTTTATTTATATTTGTAAAAAAAAAAAAAAAAGAAAAAGAAAGAAAAAAAGGATAAAATCCCCACAAGAAAACAAACCCCAAATCTGATAACATAACCGAGCAAAACTGTGCCTTCTTTTTGTCTTTGATTCCGGTCCCAGCAATTGTTTAAAGAAAAGTAATAAAGATTCTAGATTTGTTTTCAGATTCAGACTATGTGGGGGAACTATAGAATTTTTTTTTATCACATGTATGTGTTGTGTTAATATTGCTCTGCCTTATCCTAAAATCACGCCTCAGACTGGACTGCTTTTGAGGAAGGTGCTTCTGAGAGGCGTCTGATGGCAGGGGCTGATGGACCACACTCTACTCTGCTGTCTATCCGGGTTCCTACTGGGCCCGTCAGGAAGATTTGGCTTGAATCTCGGACTTGGCTATCGTGCTCCAGGGTCTGCATATTTTTTTTCTTTAAATCATAGCCATATGGTAAATTTTCTATTTTGTTACGGTTCTCTTTTACTGATGGACATGCAGTGGGTGTTTCTTGGAAAAGGCCAATTTTTATTAAAATATTTCAGGAAGAAAACTTAAAATATGTATATTGCTTTATCATTTTAAATTAAAAAATCCTAAATGAAATTATTCTAAATCAGGGCCATCAAAGTTTATTGTAAATCTATTTGCTACACTAGCCTCATGAATCTTATGCTTATTGTGTCTTTTGGTTGCAACGAGAGGTCTTATGGAGAGACTGACTGTACCCCTGGCTGTGTGCGATCACTCCACAATATTTCAGTAGCCAAAAACGTTTGTCTAACAAAGCTTTCCTCGGTACATCCCCATCAAGCTACTTGTGACTTATGGTCATTACAATGGAATATTATTCAGCCATTAAGAGAAACAAAGCCATATTCACATGCAAAAGAAGAAAATCAGACCTCTTTCTACAATTAGGGACAGGAGAAAAGTCTCCAAATGGATTCAAGATTTGAGTAAGACCATGCAACTCTAAACATCCTAAAAGAAAACATAAGAGAAAGCAGCTCGACATCATCTTTTGTCTTGGCAATTCTTCCGTGGATTTAAAAAAAACACGAGGACAGAGTCACTGAGGACGGCTGACCTGTCAGAGGACGCTTACCATCTGACTTCAAGACCTTACTACAAAGCTGCAACAACCAGGCCAGGATGGAGCCAGGAAACATAAGGACAAGTAGGTCGAGGCGACAAATGAGAGCCCAGAAATAGACTTACCAACATACAGCCCGTTGATCTTTGGCGGGGAATCAAAGGCAGCACAGTAGATCAAAGATCACCTCTCAACAAATGGTGTTGCAAGAGCCCAGCATCCACATGTGAAAGAGCCAAATCTAGGAGGAGTGTACACCCAGCACAAGCTCTCGTACTGGATCATAAAGGTGGGTGAGCAGTGTAGGCTTGTGGTCCTAGCACTCAGGAGGCTGAGGCAGGAGGATCTTGAGTCTGAGGCCAGCCTGAGCTACAGAGTGATGCCCTGTCTCAGAAAAGAAGGGGGAGGAGTAGGGAGAGGGAAAGGGAGAGAGAGAGAGAGAGAGAGAGAGAGAGAGAGAGAGAGAGAGAGAGAGAGAGAGAGAAGGGGGTCATAGATATAACTATGAACCTATAAAGCACCTTGAAGATGCTACGGCAGAGAATTTAGGTAACCTTGGCTGAAACCAGAGGTACAACCTACAAAAGAAAATGCACCAGTTCCCATTCATCTTAAACTTTTGCTCCGAGGACAATGTCAAGAGAGTGAGAAGGGGCTGGAGAGATGGCTCAGCAGTTAAGAGTACTTGCTTCTCTTGCAAAGGGCCTGAGCTTGGCTCCCAGCACCCACATCAGGCAGCTCGCAGCTAGCTACCTGTAACTCCAGCTCCCTCCTCTGGCCTCCTCACACACCTGAACTCACATGCACCCCACACAGGCACATACACAGAACTAAATATACAATCACATTGTCTTGGGAAAATAAGCCATAAAGTATACAAAAGTGCTTACAGAAAATACATTTGATAATTATCAAAATACACTAAGCCCAACAATGACGGAACAAACAACAGTTAAAGATGGGGAATACACCTGGTTAGACACCTCATTAAAGTCTATATCCAGGTGACAGGTAAGCCTGTGAGAAGATGTTCAACTTTATGAGGCAACAGAGACATGCAAATTAAATCTACATTGGGTACCACCACCTATCAGAGTATTCCAAAATTCAAAACAATGACAACACCAAGTACTGGCAAGGACATGGAGCAATAGGACTCTCACTTGCTGCTGGAGGTGGTTTGGTGGCTCTTCACCAAACCAAACGTCCTCTGGTCATGTGACCCATAATTAAGCTCTTTGTAATCTCATCAGCTGAGTGACGTATGCCCGTAGAATGCAAGCATGTGGATGCAGTTGCTTGCTGTTCTTTTTGGTTTTTTGTTTTTTCAGACTAGGTTTCTCTGTATAGCCCTAGCTGTCCTGGAACTCACTCTGTAGACCTGACTTGAACTCATAGAAATCTGCCTGCCTCTGCTTCCCTAGTGCTGGGATTAAAAGCGTGCACCACCAGTATCCAGCAACAGCTACTTGTAGTTGTAAAAATACAAACTCATCCAAGATGTCTTTCAGTAGGCGAGTGGATAAAATTCAGTATGTCTGGACAATGGAATTGGTGCAGATCAAAAAGAAAGGAGCTTTCAAGTCGTGGAAAGAGATGGAGAAAACTGAAGTGCATGCTGCCAAGCAAAAGAAGTCTGTCTGCAAGAGGTACGCTCTCCGTGATTCCGTCTGTGACACTCTGGAGAGTACAAAAGGATGAGTGACTACTGAGCTTAGGGTGGAGGAGCAGGACATGAAAGGTTTGCAGGCTGATAAAACTATTGGTGTGTGTGCGGGTGTGTGTGAGGATGTGTTTTGGGGTGTGTGTGTGGGTATGTGTGCAGGAGTGGGGGGTATGTGTTCAGGTGTATGTGCGAGTGTGTGAAGATGTGTGTGCAGGTGTGTGTGCAGGTGTAGGGGTATGTGTACAGGTGTATGTGCAGCTGTGTGAGCAGGTGTGGGGGTATCTGTGCAGGTGTATGTGCGGGTATGTGTGCAGGTATGGGGGTATGTGTACAGGTGTATGTGCAGGTGTGGGGGTATCTGTGCAGGTGTGTGTGCGAGTATGTGTGCAGGTATGGGGGTATGTGTACAGGTTGTGTGCAAATACGTGTGCAGGTGTGGGGTATGTGTACAGGTGTATGTGCAGGTGTGTGAAGATGTGTGTGCAGGTGTGGGAGGTGTTAGGTGTGTATGTATGTTTGCACAGGTGTGTGGGGGTGTGCAGGTGTGTGCAGGTGCATGTGCAGGTGCATGTGCAGGTATGTTTGTACCACGGCATTCTCATGGAGACCAGAAGAAAGCTTTTCATTGGTTAGTTTTTTCCTTCCACCTTACTTTAAAGCAGTTTCTGACTGACTCCAGGTTAGCAGGCCCTCAGCTTCTGGCCGGTTCTCCTAGCTTCTCTTCCATCTCTCTGAAGGAGTGTAGGGATGACAGATGTCCACTATATCTGGCTTTAGGAGAGAAAGTGGGTTCTGAGGACCAAACCAGTTGTCAGGCAGATGTGCCTGGATCTCTGACCCACTGAACCATCCCCCCATCCCCATATGGTAAAGCTTCTGTGACTGTTACTATACGTGTGGGTACATTACAGATCTGTCAGAAGTATAATACATGCATAGAGCATGAAGCCATCTGGGTGATGGTGTGACAGTGAGTTTTATCAGTTGTAACGGAGGGTGCTGGTACCATGGGATGCTGTATAGAGAGGGGAAGTGGGAGGAGGTGGGGTGTATGTGGGTGTACCTTCTGTGCAAATGTGTCTGTGGAACTAAAAATGCAATAAAAACATTTTATTATGTTTTGTTTGATTTTTGTTCAAATTGGCAAAGAATCAGACATACTTATTGGCTACAAAGTGTTGTTTAGATCCCTCTATGTGCTTATGAAATGATCAAATTAGGCTAATTAACATATTCATCACCTTAATTATTATCATTTCCTTGTGGTGGGAACATTAAAAACCCCACTGTCCTACTTAGCTTTGCGTGTCAACACAGCCCAGAGTCACCTTTAGGAACTGCCTAGATCAGACTGGCCAGTGGGCCTGTCTGGGAGATGTCAGAGGTGGCCCGTTCCCCAGACACCTGGGCTACAGAAGAAAGCTCGGTAAGTGTGCGCATGCATGAGTGAGCCAGCAAGCAGAGCTCCTCCGTGGCTTCTGTTTCACGGTCTTGCTGGAGTTCTTTGCCCCGGACTTCTGCCGAGGATGACTGACCTGAGAGCAGAACGCAAACGAATCCTCGTCTCCCCTAAGGTTTCCGACCAGTGTTTTATCTCAGGAACAAAAGGCTTCTCTGTCACTACCCCTTCAGCCACTCTGAAAGGCGCGCGATGGTCTTTACGAACCGAGGCCACCATGCTAAGCAACAGGACCTCACTGGAACTGCCCACTCGCCAAGGCCCCAAGGTATTCTTCTGTGCCCTATACTGCAATGAGTTTGTCATTTAGGACTCCATGAGGAAGTGAACGTCATGGGAAGTGTATGTCTTTACACACAGCTTATTTCTCTTAGCATGAAGTCCCCAACCATGTTGTCGTGAATGACAGAATTTCCTGCCTGTCTAATACTGGTTACTGAAGGAATATGGGGACATAACAACTCCTAGGTGTGGTAGAGGAGTAAGGTTTTACTGTAGATGTGAGGGAGAATGCAGTCAGAGGCACCTGAGAGTCCAGACTGAGCTGAATGAGGAGGAGGGAGCAGAGAGGAAGGGAGGGGGGCAAGAGAGGGTAAGAGGGTGCATGGACCAGGACAGTCTGCTGCCAAAATGGCTGAGTTATATGGGGAAGACAAGCCGGAGGAAGGGAAGCCCAGACCCAGGGAGGTGGAAGTTTAGGGAGAGGGGTGGGACAGACAGAAAGTGCTGGGAGGGGCCATGGGTATAGAGCGAGACTTGTCTTAGGTTTCTTGGGAACTGACAGCTACTACATTGTGTATATATACTACAGTGTATATATCCACTTACCAGTCAGTGAGCACTTCAGTTATGATAGTTTTCAGACGTTAGTATTTTTCTAGCATTTCTCCTCAGTGTGTGTCCAGTTAGTTTATCTTCTGCTTGTATGGTTGTTAGAATGTTTGGGTTTATTTTTTATTTTTTATTATGCACTACATTTTTCTCTGCTCCCCTCTCTGCCTCCCCCCTTCCCTTCAACCCTCTCCCAAGGTCCCCATGCTCCCAATTTACTCAGGAGACCTTGTCCTTTTCTACTTCCCATGTAGATTAGGTTTGATGTTGTTTTAAATGTTGGTTGAGTTGCTGCGTTTTATTTTTTTTTAATTTAATTTATTTATATTACATTTTATTTACTTATTTTAAATTTTGTTTTTAATGTGTGTGGGTATTTTGCCTGCATGTATGTCTACGCACCATATTGTTTGAGTCCCTTGGAACTTGAGTCACAGAGGTCTGTGACCACAGGTGGGTGCCGAGAATGGAACCTGGATCTTCTGAACAGTTAGAAACAGTGTTCCCTAACCCTGTGCCATCTCTCTAGCCCAGTTGTGATTTTTTTTTATTATTATTATACAACTAAAGATTTGGGTGAGAAACCTGGCTGTGCGGGACTAAACAGGTCCAGCATTTACATGAACAGTAGCTGCCTATTCGGTAGGCACCTAGGTCCCCAGCAGGCAGTGCGGATGGGGAACCTGAGACCCAGAGACAGCAATGGAATTTGAGGAGGGTCTGGGAAGAGGCTTGATTCCCGACACTGGTGAGTTGTTTTAGGGAACCCCCGCCCTGGGAAGCACTGGACTGAAGGTTATCTCCTGTTGTCCCCAGGTCCATCTCTGTCCCCAGATGGCGACAGCACAGGAGAGTGGGTCAAAAGAAAAGAGGGAAGGCATGGCACAGGGAGGGGGAGACAGTGTGGGCGGGAACCAAGATCAGAGTGGGAGGTGAGAGAGAGGGGCAGGAAGGCAGAGCGGAACAGAGACGGGAACTCTGAAACATCTTACAGCCTTTGGAAGAAAATGTCACACCGGGCAGGACTTGTTAATTACTGTCATCTGTGGGATGTTTCAGTCCACAAGAAGCAAATAATTATGATGTCACGAGTCTCCTAGTACAGTCCCCCAAAGCCAGCATGCAGTCATCAGAGGCAGTGGCTTGCCTGAGTCACAGCTCAGACCTCATGACAGAGCCCTCCGGGGAACAGCAGGAAGACACCCTGTGTGGGGACAAGAATCAAACGGGCGGGCCTGTGGGCAGCTTGGTCCCCAGGGAGTCTGGATCACAGAAGTCGACCTTCCATTCAAAGCAATCCCTGTCCGCAGACCTCAGTCTCAGCTTGGAGGTCTCTGGTCATACATAATCCCTGACAGCAGCACCAGAGGCAAAGGTCTGGGAGGAAGAAAGCTCCCCTTCTACTTCCTGGTGGCCCAGCAGTTCCAGCCCAGGCCCCTTTCGGTCGCGCTATGCTAGACAGGTATCTAACAAGGACACACTGTGGCAGCCTCTGCTGCATGCCAGCTGCCTGATCACAAACAAGCCAGCTGGTCTCTCTGAGTCTCCGTTACTTCCTGTTCCGGTTTGGTTTCTATGGGTGAAATAAAACACCAACCAAAGGCAACTTAGGGGAGGAAAGGGTTTCAGCTGGAAAGAAAGGGTTTCAGCTGGTTCATCGGTGAAGAAAGTCAGGGCAGGACTTCAAAGGGGAGCTTAAAGAAACACTATGGAGGAGTACTGCTTGCTGGCCTGCTCACAGGAATGCTCATCTGGATTGCTTCAAGAGCCCAGGACCACCTGCCCAGGGAATGGCGCCACCCACAATGGGACGAGCCCTCTGACATGAATGACCAATCAAGACAATCCACACAGATGCCCACAGGCCAACCTGATCCAGGAAATTCCTTATGGAGACTCCCCGTCAGGTGGTTCTAATCTATTTCAAGGTAACAAAGCTAACAAGGATACTTTCCGTGCAGAATATAGATAATTGTCACTAGACCTGTACCGCATGGGCCCTTGAGTGACTGAAAAGGTGCACTGTGAGTGACGATGGGAAGATCTGTCCCCACACCTATTTGTCATAACATTGGGATGGGAAAGGACCTAAAAAGTCAGAAACAAACTTCTTTGTATTCTGGTCAACAATAATTACATGAATTTTTAACATCCTTGTCTATAAAATTATGTCAATGTACAGAAACAAAACTAGACAAGGTTAGATCTGGAGAGACCGATGTCTGTATTTATCACAGAGGAAGACATATACTAACATAGCTTGGCTCACCGCCATTTGTAATGATTGTTCTATCGCTTTAAGAGACAAGCCACGCCCACTCCCCCCCCCATCCGCTAAGGCAGGCTGATCTTCAGCTTCCAGCCTGAGCTCTCTGTTTTCCCTCTTCCTCTTGGAGAGGCAGATTCTGCCTTTCTCCCCACTTCTCCCCTTCCCCTACTTCTGTCTCTCTTTCTCCTCTCTCTCTCTCTCTCTCTCTCTCTCTCTCTCTCTCTCTCTCTCTCTTTCTCTCTCTCCTCACTGAATACTAGTATCCAACCTCACTCTGTATGTTGTGCCTATCCACGTCTCTGTCTCTTGCCAGCCCGCCATGTGTCTCCCTGCCTGGGACCAGCCACCGCTCTGGGACCGGCAGCCATCTCTGCCTGGTACTGGCTGCTCTCAGGGCCCACTGCCTGCTGCCACATGACCCCGCTACCACCGCTTGGGGACCTACAGCATTTCTGCTGCCTACTGCAGCCGGGGATCCTGAAGCATTTTTAATTTTCCCATAACAGCATTGACCTCCCCATCCTCAGGAAGTAGTAAGCAGACCGGGGCAGTGGTGGTGCACACCTTTAATCCCAGCACTGGGGAGGCAGAGGCAGGCTTCTGCGAGTTAGAGGCCAGCCTGGTCTACAAGAGCTAGTTCCAGCGCAGCTTCCAAAGCTACAGAGAAACCCTGTCTCAGAAGAAGAAGAGGAGGAGGAGGAGGAGGAGGA
>NW_004949108.1:4061872-4081781 GCF_000317375.1 Microtus ochrogaster | reverse complement strand
GGAGGAGGAGGAGAAGAAGAAGAAGAAGAAGAAGAAGAAGAAGAAGAAGAAGAAGAAGAAGAAGAAGAAGAAGAAGAAGAGGAAAAAGAAAAAGAAAAAGGAAGAAGGAAACATGGACTATGAATAGGCTTTATCCTCGTTCCTACTTCAGAATGGTTCCCGATCAGCCTGAGCCACTCCCATTATCCTACTGACACACCCATCCCCATTATCATTTTACACAAAGGGGGGGGGGTGCTCCCAAACCACCCAGAATGGTGATGAGGAGTGGACAGAACTCAAACTGTTTCGGCACAAACAAAACAAAAGCTTTTGTGATGGAGAGAACTGCCCTCTGCTTGTGTACCAAGAGACACGTTTCCCTGAAAATAGTTAGCATTCATCTTATGACCAAGAGCAAAAAAGCTTTCAAATGAAGTATGCACGAGGAGAGGCGGTGTGGAGGGACCCACCCAGATACTGTCCTGTTATTGTTGAAACACTGGGACGAGCCAGTGCTGAAGCTTAAGCCATTATCTGAGCTTGCTAATTGAGTGAACCAATCTACCTAACTCTTGTTTACATCACTTCAGGTCACAGCCGTCAGCATCCCCACTTTTAAACTGTGTCCAAGGAGATGGGAGCATACATGCAACTGGAACTTAAAACTTGGGATTGGTTAAGGGGCAAGTAGCCAAGGTGCCAGGTTGGTGTGCCCACAGTCACTCTTCAGCCATAAAGCAGGTGTGTCATTGCCACCTGAAGTTCCTTGGGAGAACAAACAAACATACTTGGCCATACATAAGAGAACATCGGAGAGTTGGAACGGGCTGGTTGCAGTCTTCGGAGTAGTCCTACAAAAGAAGACTGGAGCAAAAGACCTTTTGAAAGCAGAAAACAAGAAAGAAGGTGTGATGGGACAAACACCTCTGCTCCTAGCAAAATTAGACTTAGCCCAAGAGCCCAGGAGGCCATGCTTTCCTGAGCCATGCCCTCTTTCTGAGCAGGCACTGGGAGTAGGAAGCAGGGCCAGGATGCTTAGCAGGTGCCCAGAGGAGGCTTACGTTTCTTTTCTTGGATGCACAGACAGTAGCCAAGGACAAAGGAAGTGTCTGGATGTGGCCACTAGGCGTTTGGAGTCAGAGAGGTACCTTCTATGTCTCCTGGACGTGCTCTTGGTTCTTTTCGTGGCTGCCTATGGAGAGTGTAGCCAGAAGTGAAGGAAGATAGGGAGGGCCGGACGGGAGTGAGCTGGGGTCTGGGATAAGAAAAAAACAGAAGGAGAAAGCCCACCTGAAGGACAGGGGGATGTGAATGGCTTCAAAGCACTGAAATCCAGAGCGGGGAATGGTGACCCCTTCACCTCACAATGCTTGGACTATCTTCTGACCGATGGTCCTTTCTCACAAGGAGGCAATCTGTGTGCTGACTGTGCTCACAGGAACCTCAGCCCTAGGGAGGGCCTCCAGGGTGTGCCCTATGGCTGGATCCTTCCAGACGGCACCCCGAAGTCATGTACAGGAAGGAGAACTCAACTGAGCTGTGAAGAACTGGGTGGAGGTTGAGTGCCAGTTGGGAAAGATGGGGTATACCTGAGAGTGGGAAACGTGGGTGGGGAGCGGGGAAGGTGGAGATGGAATGGACAAGGAGAATGTGTGGAAGTCGAGGTTAGCAAAAGTCAGGGAAAAATCACGCCCAGTAGAAGGATGCTACTTCTTTGGGTCCAAGTCAGGACACTTTCCTCTGGGGTTTGAGTCATGCCAGGTCTGTGCTCTGGCAAAGACTTGTACAGACTTGGCAGACATCGCCGATGCTAAACAGGAAGCAGGCCTCAGGACCAGCTCCCACCTCTGAGTTGCTTTTCCTGGGAGCTAGGCAGAAGGTACTCCTGGTCAGAGAGTGTACCTGGCAGCTCAGCTGTTTCATACAACCGGGATCAATATCATTCATCCACAGGTCAACAGCAGGGAGGTGGTGGCCATCTGGATGATGGTGGAACCGTGTCAAAGACCGCCAATCCCAGTTAGCACCGTCAGGCTTGCCTGCCTCAGTCCTAGCTGTTGGTAGAGCTCCAGCCAGAATATGAACCTGCTCTGGGGTCCGCACCCCAAGGCCCTGCCCCGCAGAGCAGCAACCCAGATGGCCACCTGCAATGCTTAGCTTGCCGAGCCTGCATCTGAGTGGCTCTCACACACTGCCGGTCTGATTCCTGCCCTTCTGATAGACTCTAACTCACAGCTACCTGAGTCCACAGTGGGGGCTATAGGCCACCTTTGCTGCCAAATATGGCTGACTCTTCCTAACTCTGTGGGCTATGGTGGGGTGTAGTGCATGTGTGGGTCTCCTAGTGGCTGCCCAGACGGTCTCAATGACACAACCCAGGCCAATGGAGGAGTTTACAACCACAAGCTTCATGGGTGAGTGTTAGGTAGATAGAGACTGGAGATCAGAAGGGATGAATTCTTTGCCTCTCCCAAATATCCCTCCAAGTAGATGTGACTGAAACCAGCTGCAGTGTTCTTAGGTTGCAGTGACCTACCTACACATGAATCTGTCTCTATTCCCTTCACTTCTCGTCCTGCCCCACGGCGTTTGGGCTTTATCCTCGCTTCTCTGGAATTTCAACTCCCCCATCCTTCCCCAATAGTTCCCTGGGCTCAGTTTTCTAGAGTATAAGCCAAGGCAGAGAAAGGTCCCAGAGAAAGTTTCCACACTCGACTCCTAAACACCCACAGCCCAAACACGGAAGGCCAATCGCCAATGACATCTTTACAACATCCTGTCTTTTACGATACAGTCTGAGACAGCACAGGCATCTGCGTCCTCAGGTTGTGCTGTAAGCTAGTGATGGCAGTAGTTATGCCGGGCAGCTTGACAGCTTCCAGGACCACGGTGGCATCACCTACCTTGTTATTCAAGTGTTAGAGGGGTTTCATCATAGGCTCCCAACTCAGAAAGCATGCTGAAGTCTTACCCTATTTGGACAGAGGTTCCATATTCTAGTTTCCTTTCTGTTGTTCTGATAAAATACCCTGGAAATCCCCCCCCAAAAAAAAAAACTTATGGGAGAAAGGACTTTATTTCGTTACAGTTCCAGGTTACAGCCCATCATTATAGAAAAGTCCAAGCAGGAACTTCAAACAGCTAGCCACATCATATACAGTCAAGACCAGAGAGGAATTCATGTGAGCATGCTCACTTGCTCCATTTCTCCACCTCTACAGAGTTAAGAGCCCTCTGCCAAGGGATTGGTGCCACCCACGGGGAGCTGGGTCTTCCCAGATCAATTAACTTAAAGACTGTCCACAGGGTTAGAGAGATGACTCAGTGGTGAAGAGTAATTCACTGCTCTTCCAGAGAACCAGGAGTTAGCTCCTGCACCCTCTTTGCAGCTCACAAACATCCCTATCTCTAGTTCCAGAGATAGTTCCATCTGTATCCAACGCCCCCTTCTGGCTTCTACAGGCACTGCACACATGTGGTGCACTTGTACACATGCAAGCAAAGCACCAATGCACATTTTAATAAAAGTCTTATAAAACACAGAGCGAGAATCCCTTACAGACAAGTCCATAGGCCAACCCAAGGATGATAGCTCACTGAGACTCTCTTCCTAGGTGGCCCTAGGCTATGCCAAGTTGACAGTTAAACCAACACCCCAGCAGGTATTAGCACGCTAAGATGACTTATGAACTACAGTAGACCCTGATCCAATAATTGACCCGTGGCCAAATAAGTCATACGTTCCTAACCAAACCTCCTAAGATAGAAGAATTGAGACTCATCCCTTGGAAAGTAGGTGGCTTCTAATGATGATCCCTTTTATCCAAGTTGTCTCCCTACTGTTTTGTGGGTTTTTTTTTTTTTTTTTTTTTTTTTTTGGTTTTTTGAGACAGGGTTTCTCTGTAGCTTTGGTGCCTGTCCCGGACTGGCCTCGAACTCCCAGAGATCCGCCTGCCTCTGCCTCCCGAGTGCTGGGATTAAAGGAGTGAGCCACCACCTCCTGGCTCCCTACTGTTGAGTATTTGTTGAAACCCACAGATTGGATGTGTAATGGGGATAGAAACTGAATCATAAGGATGCTGCAATGTGGAGATGTGAAAATTCTTCAAAATCTAAGATGCATGGCTTTACCGTTGCCTCTGTAACTGTTGCAGCCAGTCAACCTGTGTGGATGGGAAACACGGAAAGGAGAGAGAGAGAGAGACAGAGAGAGAGACAGAGAGAGAGAGAGAGAGACAGAGATAGAGAGAAAGAATACAAGATCAGTGTAGACCGTCTGAGATCCTGTCTCATGATACCAAAATCCCAAGCAGCAATCACTAGCTGGGAGCTGATTGGGTGGTAAAGCATTTTCCTAGCATGCACAGATGCCTGAGGTTCCATTCCCAGTATGTGTGCACCCCCCACAAAAATAAGAACAGTTTTCCCAGCAGGTCATTTGCCCTGGATATTTAACAGAAGGCAGAGTGCCCAAAGACCACCTGTCACCGACGGGCTGTGAAGGCTCTTGGCCTTATTTTACTTCGTATGAACTAACCAGAGACAAGAGTGGCTGTGAGCAACCAATCCCCCTTCACCAGCAGAAAGGGGGTGTCCTTTAACTGCCAACTTGACACAGCCTAAAGTCACCTGAGAAGAAGGGATTACAGGCGAGGAACTGCTCCAATGAGACTGGCCAGTCCGTGAAGGATTGCCCACTGTGGGTGGTCCCACCCCTAGGCTGATGCTCCTGATTGTCTAAGGAGAGCAAGCTGAGTATGAGCCTGCTTGCAAGTCAGCAAGCAAACAGCATCCTCGGAGGTTTCTGTTGCATTTCTGTGGTCGAGTGAGTTCCTTGGCCAGAGTCAATGCTGCATGGAATAGCAAGCAGGCCTGGCTTCAAGTTCCTGCTAAACCCTGCCCTGACTTCCCTCAACAATAGACTACAACCTCTAAGCTGGAATAAACCTTTCCCCCACACTGAAGACTTTCTGAGGCTTTGGCAGGAGAGAGGGACCCTGTTCTGTCCTAGCCATTTGTGTGATGGGTGTTAACTGTCGTCTTGATCACAGACCAACATCTGCACTCTTCATCTTAGCGGGCAGGCAGTTTGCAGCTCAGTGGATGGTGGGTGAGGATGGGCAACCCCATACATGGGGCAGGAGGAGGGGAGGACGAGCAGTCTTCACCTTAAAAGGGAACGCTCATAGTGCCCCCTACCTTGGTAAGCAGCTGGGCTCCACGGCAGGTGGCTCTCACATTGGGCTATTTCCTCTTCTCAGCAATAGATTATTTTTCCCTTTGTGGTGGCTTGAATGAGAATTTCCCCCCATGGGTGTGATTGTTTGAACACTTGGTCCCCCATTGGTGGCCTTGTTTGGGGATGTCTAAAAGATGCGGCTTTGCTGGAGAAAATACACTATGGTAGGTGAGATCTGAGGTTTCAGAGCCACGTGGCATTCCCAGGTCACCCTCTGCTTTCCGTTTGTGGTTTGAGAGGTGAGCCCTCAGCTTCTGCCCCAGCCACCATGCCTTCTGCTTTCCCACCATCGTGGGCACTAAGCCCAAATAAACCCTTCTCTCACTTGCCTTGGTCACGGTGTTTCCTCACAGCAACAGAAAAAATAACTAGGACATCCTCCTTCTCCCAAACAGCTGTGCTTGCTGGGTTGTCGGGATGCAGGATCCTCCTTCTCCCAAACAGCTGTGCTTGCTGGGTTGTCGGGATGCATGATCCTCCTTCTCCCAAACAGCTATGTTTGCTGGGTTGTCGGGAGGCAGGATCCTCCTTCTCCCAAACAGCTATGCTTACTGGGTTGTTGGGATGCAGGATCCTCCTCCTCCTCCCAAACAACAGTTTGCTGGGTGGTTAGGATGCAGGCTGTTAGACTCACTGAAGAGAGAAGTCTGTCCTTAGCTTTGTGGAGGGCACTGGCCTGACCTTCTCCTGCTGCTGTGTGAATGTGCTTGGCTTTCTCGCAAGACAGCTTCCTTTTTTTTTTTTGATATTTCATTTGTATTTTATTTTTTTAATTAATTAATTTATTTATTAAAGATTTCTGCCTCCTCCCCGCCACCGCCTCCCATTTCCCTCCCCCTCCCCCGATCAAGTCCCCCTCCCTCATCAGTTCGAAGAGCAATCAGGGTTCCCTGACCTGTGGGAAGTCCAAGGACCACCCACCTCCATCCAGGTCTAGTAAGGTAAGCATCCAAACTGCCTAGGCTCCCCCAAAGCCAGTACGTGCAGTAGGATCAAAAACCCTTTGCCATTGTTCGCAGAAGAACAGAACCAACAGAGGTGTGTGTCTGCGCATGCACATGTGGAGGGGGGGGACACTCGAACATCTGCAGGTAGTGTCTGTGTGTGTGTAGCTATTAAGAAGGGTCTGTTAGACTGGATCGCATGACCAGGGGCAACCCAGAGTATCCAATTTTCTTACAGCATCTCAAACTAATATGCTTCCTTTCTAAGGGAGATGATAGCACAAAACTAGAGAGAGGTCAGTTAAAACACAGCCAAGAAAATCGGCAATTGTGTTTCCAACATAAAGAACTAATCTAGGCCAGACACAGTGGTACAAACCTGTAATGCTGGCACCTGAGAGTCTGCAGCACGAGGCTTGCTGCAGGTCTGAGGCTAGTCTAGTTTATCTGATGAGTCCCAGGCCAGCCGAGGCCACACAGTGAGATCTACTTTCAAAGGGGGCGAAGGGTAAAAAGAATCTATACTCACTGGGTTGAGGAAAATAAAATTAAAATCCCAGGAAAGTTGGGGCTGGGGAGACAGTCCTGATAGCAGGAGGATCTGTTAGAAACAAAGGAAATGACTTGACAAGGTGAGCTGTACCCTAGCAAGGCCACTGCAAGAGGCCTTCATCTGCAAGAGTTCTCCCAGCCCCCACAAGCCTGTGGGAGGCTCACCATAGCTCCCTGGAGACTTCAGCAAAGGCTGTGCTATTCAGGGCAGAAGAGGCAAAGCCACAGATGAGAGACTGGTCCCTCAGAACAACTAGCCGGGACACACGGCAAACTAACCTCAGGCCTCGGCTCATCTGGAGTCTGTGGCAGCTGCCTGCACCAAATAAACAGCCGAACAAAGAGACTTTGATTTTGATGACTTTCAAATGGGAGCGGACTGATTTCACTAGACGTTTGACTTCTGCAAAAAGCTGTGCCATTTGGGCTCTAAGTACTCTGCCCCCATCTCCTGGGGTAAACTGGCTTTTAAGTGGACAGAGCTATACCCTGAACTAGGACAGGTACTCAAGTGTGCTCCTCCTGCTGCCCAGGCCCTGTCACCATCTAAGAGACTTTTTGTGACTCCCAGTATATAGGTCTGAGTGTTTCAAAACCCACAAGCAAGGATAGCTCATGGGGGCAGGGTCCCAGGTGAGCAGAGTCCTAGGAGAGCAGGCCCCCTGGGTGGTTTCTGACCACATGAGAGGAGAGTCACACAAGAAAACATCACACTGACCCTCTGTCCTCCTCCTCTCCATATATCATATGAAGGGAGAACTGAGGTGCTGGGAACACTGGTACCCATCTGGGGACTCCCAGGATGTATTGGAGCCGTTAGAGCAGGCTGTTGGCAGGATCTCATCTGAGGATCATTCATTGCTTGTTCTCTCCTTCACCCACCCACCCCTCCCCCATCACTCACCAGGCATTGGATCTCCCCCACCCCTGCCAAGCACACATGCCTGATGCTACGGCTTGACATGGATACAGTCATCATGGTCACCACCATCCCTCTACTTGCAGGTGACCAGGAGCACATTCTCAACCCTGCTAAGACAGTCCTTAAGAGTCCTCTGAGCAGATCATGACCACAGTGTTTCCTAGCTGGTGGTGGGTATGGTGGGTATCTGTCAGTGGTCATTGAGAAAGGCTGATGGCCTCTGGTTGGCTCCGGTCAGTCTTAAGGTTAGCATATCCACCTCTTCATGCTTTGGGTGCAGAGATGCAGCTGTCTTTGCTGCTGTAAGCCAGTCTTGGATTTGCGCAATGCTGGAGCCATCTGACGCTTTGGTCTTTTGGCACCTCTGCCTCTGGGAAGCTGGTTCCCACATACCAGGATATGGTTTGTCTGAAATAGCTATTGCGATCTGAGTCCATCTGACAAGGTTCCCACCATCGAGCCCCATTCCCGCATACTCGCATATATACACAGGGAAGTAACTGCAGAGCCCCTAAGGATGGCCTGGTGAGAGCATGTGGCAGCCACTGGTTCCACCCACCATCACAAGAGACAGACCCAGGTTCACGTGTCCTCTGGACCAGCAGCGGCCTTGGCTGCCTCTCCATCCCACTTCTGAGTCAGGTGAATCAAAGTAAAAAGGAAGGTGTGTGTGAAATCTCTAAGCACACAATGCTTTGTCCTGGCTCTTCCAGCTGAGCGTGCACTGCACCTCTACACAAGCCTCCTACGTTTCTAGACATGAATCCTCTGCAGACAGTGACGGTTCAGTTAATATGCTTCTCCCAGCAGGGCCCTCCACAGAGCAACTCTGCGTCCAACAGCTATGTCTGTGTGCTATTTAGGACATTGGCTTATCTACTGTACGTACACGTACACACACACACACACACACACACACACACACTGTAAACTCTTACTATAGAGCCGATTCAGTGAAGGTAGCAGATTTTACCAATCTCTTTGTTTCTTCAAAGCCTATGTCCACTGCGTGCTGTGTCTAATTTCATCCTCCTAACGATTTCAAAAGGGAAAACAACGATCCTAGTTTTACAGATTAGAAAAATAAGTCAGGAGAGGAGACATGACAACAGACCACCCTGAACCAATGTTCCTTCTCAGTCCCACAGCTTCTTGGTCTGGCAGTCCAGGCTGCAAGCAGATCTTAGTGGATCTAAATCCAACATGATCCACATCCTTATACAGAAGAGGAAGTGGGACGTGAGGCTAAGGAAGACAGGAGAGGATGTCTAGAAGATGCCAAGGGAGACGGGTGGTTGGTGTCCCATAGGAAGGAGGTGAACATCTGTCCTACCAGCAGAAGGTATACAGATCAGCTGAGCACAGTGAAGGACCCAGAAACAGAGCTGACATTTAATGGTCCACTGATGATTAATGCTCAGGGTGATTTAAGGGGGTAAGTAAGGCTATCCTCGTCAACAAGTGTGGTAACTAGATGTCTGTGCGCATATAAATCAATCCTAGCTTCATACCTTACACCACATACAAATATTAAATTATAGCATAGGCCTAAGTACAAAATCTTAGGCTATAAACCTGAGCTCAAAACATAAGGGAGAGGACTCTTTGGCATGAGACACAAAAAGCAGTGAGCTAAGCAAGAAAAGAAATGGGAGCTCTGAATTCCTAAAAGTTAAACCTGATCTCGAAAGACACCTGTGAAAATAAGAAACAAATGAGAAGCTACAAAAAAAATTGCCAACTGTGTCTGATGAAAAGAGTATGCCCAAATAATCTTTCATTTCAACATTCAAGAAAAGGTCAATTTTCAAACTTGAATTGAATTGCTTATATGTTTGGTGCGCTAGGGATCAAACCCAGGGCCTTTCATGTGGTAGGCAAGTGCTCTGTGCCCCAAACGAGTGAAACTCAAACTCATTTTTTGTAGAGAGCTGCATGGAGCCACACCTAATAATCCGCTCCTAATATTGGCTAAGGCCTGATCACGCAATGATTGTCAGCTGCTTGCATATGTGTGAACCTATGGGCAGTGCCCACCTGGCAATCCGGGGTTGGCGGCCTGTGCCTTTTTAAGGGCTGGGAGAGGTTTGCCCAGGGAGAGAGAGAGAGAGAGAGAGATTCTGTAACAAGGTCCTGAATAAACTGCTAGCAGGAAGAGCTCCGGTGTCGCGTCATCCTTGCTGGTAGAGGCTGAACGTGACAGTTTTTAAGGTTGGCAGAGCGTTTAGCTGACTCTTCGCTGAAGAAGACGTGTCAGTGGTAAATAAACACGTGGAAGAGGCTTAGCATCGCTCGGCGCTGGAAAACATGGGTTAGAACCGTAGTTGGAGCTGACTACACCCTGGGAGGAGGACCAAATCTAAAACAGTGATGTGTAGTAATATGAGCGGCGGGCTGCTTCCCGCCACCCCGCTGCCCGTAAGGCTAGCTTTACCCAAAATAATTACACGGACACTGTATTCTTTTAATGACTGCTTGACCCTTTAGCTCTAGCCCTTTTCTCGGCTAACTCTCGCACCTGGACTAACCCATTTCCAATCATGTGTGTCGCACCCCAAGGTGCGCTTACCGGGAGATTCTAGCCTACGTCCATCCTGGGTCGGAGCTTCATCGCGTGTGCCTCAGAGAGCAGAGCTCTCGCCTCTGCCCGCTAGAGTGGAGTATCGTGTCTCTGAGGCATCTGCCCCCGAGAGGAGAGCTGTCGAGTGTCTGAGCTCACTTCCTCTTCCTCCCAGAGTTCTGTTCTGTTTACTCCTCCCATCTACGTTCTAACCTATCAGGGCAAGCAGCTTCTTTATTTAATCAACCAATGACCTTCCTCCATCAGTGATGGACAATTTGTGATCAGGACGATTCAGAAGAGCTGGGACTCATGTAACTGGCCAGCAGCCATGGTGGAGAACAATTGGTCAGTCTGTTAAAAAGTGCGGGCTGAGGAGAGAGCGGAGCCGCTAGTGGAGGCCTGAGTTTGATTCTGGTCTCCTCACAAAAAAAAAGCCTGCTTTGCTGATGGTGCTCTAATAAGCCCAGCACTGGGAGGGGAGAGTGGAGTCAGGCAATGCCTGGAGCTAACTGGCCAGCCAGCCAGCCAGCCAGCCTAGTCAAGCTTTAGATCCTGGTCAGAGACCCCGCCTCAAAAAACAAAGTAAATGGGAGCCTGAGAGCCACCAGGGGTTCCGCTCTGGCCTCCACGAGCAGCATACATGCACACACACGGACACACACACCCCTGAACATGCACAGACACTCAGATGCACACATATATACACACATCCAAAGCACTGTTCCACATGATCTGGCCATCTCACTCTCAGAGCAGCGAAAACATACGCCCAAATTAAAAGTCGTATGTGAAGTCATAAAGCTGCATTTATAATAGCTCCAGACTGGAAACAAGCCACGTGTCCTTCAGCGAGAGAATGAATAAACACACGTGTTTGTGTCCCTGAACACTATGCAACAATAAAAGGGGGCAAGCTGAAAAGACAAAACCACTGAGGACAGATATCCAACTGACAGTGGCTGGGAGCTGGGTGGGAAAGGAGAGAGTGCCTTCAAGAGAGAGCTGCAGGTTATTCCGTGTGGCCGGTCTCAATAAACTAGGCCCGAGTCTTCCAGTATGTGAACTGCCCTTCGACAATGCTAATTTAAAACTTTCTATTACTGTCCTCTTACTCCTCAGTTGCTGCTGCTTCTTTTCTCTGGCAGAAGTTTATTGTTAGATGGAAAGAAAGGGGTGGGGGTGATTATTTATTCCACTCTCCTCTGATTAATACGTGGCTAAATACCATATTTTGTATAGCGGGAGCTATAAATACTGAGCCTCTCACAGCCACATAGAGTGCGGTACACGCTGTACCTGACAAGAGCTTTTAGAATCTCCGCTTCTATAATAATCCCTGGGGCAGAACAAAGGTGAGAAAAGTGCCAGTTACGGTTATTATTCTGTTCCTCACATGCATCTCTAACCCTCACAGGAGGTGGGCAGGGCCAGAATCATCACTTCTGATTTCATATACATGAGGCTGAAGAGCGCTACAGGAGCTGGAGATGGTTCAGCGGTTAAGAGCACTGGATGCTCTTTCAGAGGACCCAGGTTCTGTTCCCAGTGCCCACATGGCTGCTCGTGACCAACCATAATTCCATTTCCAGGGGGTCTAGCACTCCCACGTGGCCTCCATGAGCACTGCACACACACACGGGGCCCTCACATACATGCAGACAGACACTCATAGATACAAAATAAACAAATCATTAAAAAAATAAGTAATTTTAGAGAAAATTGAGACCGCTCAGCAGGTAAATGTACCTGCAGCCAAGCCCTACACCTTGAGTTCAATCCCCAAGATCTACGTGGTAGAAGGAGAGAAATAACTAAGTGGTCCTCTGGCTTCCATACCTGTTTACACACACACACACACACACACAAGCATGCATGCACGCTCGCACACACACGTGCACACGCATGCACGTACACACACATATCCAAAGCCCAACTGAAAAAACAGATGGGCAAGAGGAAAACTTGTTTTCAGACCTGTGATCATTTTTCTTTTTTAGTGTTTTCTAGAAACTTCAAAGGGGTCTGAAAATAAACCTGAAAGAGCTGTCTATGCCTTGGCACTGGGAGCTTTAAGTGGGGTGGGTTGGGGTGTTCAGATGTGACAGAACCAGGACATGACCTCCATGTGCCCATGAGGTGGATGGAGCCCTCTGAAGTCACAAGCACAGAACACAAATCCAGCCCCAATCCCCCCTGCTTCCATCAGCAGGACCCTGGGAAGAGACGGGCCCCTCAGGCAGAAGCCCCATCTCTGGGCAGGCAAGCACACTTTTTCCAACAGACTACAAAAGCCAGCATCCTGTGGAGATGCTGCCTTCCCTGGGTCATCCTTAACCCCTGAGGATTCCCCTGTGGCCACCTGCCCTGTGGCTGACTCCATCTTTATCATTCCCGGTGGGTCCCCTTGAGGCCCAGATGCTGCAGGGTAAGTGGTCAGCCCTTCCTGATGGCTCCAGGGAACTGCCTACTTCACCACTCTGACAACGCTCTGCTGGGCCTCCATGCCATCCCCTGGATTGTCATCGTCTCTCACAGCCTGCAAGCTGAGGGACCCAAGATGCTGAGTCCTGGGAGGTGTGTCTACAGAGTTCTGTGTTAGGACAGAGAGCACTTCCCGTTTCAAGTGTTATCATCTGCTGAACCAGGCCCCACTGAGAAGTACCTGCGAGTCCAGTGCGTTGAAAAGCTGCACTGACCGCTCTAGGCTGCTTGCTGCTGGGGGGGAGGGGGAGGTCCTTCCCTTTGTGTGCCAGAACTGCTTTAGTTACCAAACCCACCTGCGCTGGCTGACCTAAAGGACTGCTAAAAGCCGCCCACGGAAATACGCATGAGCACTGAACAGATCCGGCGCAGCTTCATGATCAGCTCTTCGGAGGGTTGAGACAGAAATAAAAGCAGAAAGCTCCTACAGAGCCAAGCATGGTGGCAGACACCTGTAATCCCAGCACGTGATAGGCTGAAGTGGGAAGGTCCCTAAAAGGTCAGCGTGGGTTAGTTAGAATGAGACCCTGTCTCTAGGGAACCCAAATCCACCACCACCCCCAAAAGCCTTACAGTTAAGAAATATACTGAAGTACAGCCAGGCAGTGGTGGCATACACCTTTAATCCTAGCACTTGGGAGGTAGAGGCAGATCTCTGTGAGTTCAAAGCCAGACTGGTCTACAGAGCAAGTTCCATGGCAGGCTCCAAAGCTACACAGAGAAACCCTGTCTTGGAAAATAAATAAATAAAAAGATAAGTTCCACAAAGTCATTCAGGGAAGTCTGCTACTTCTTTTACAGTATACACTCATTATTACATACAAGTAAACTGCAAAACCGTCACAGGCTAGTTCAGGACATCTGTCTATCCATCCATCCATCCATCCATCCATCCATCCATCCATCATCCACCTACCTTTCCTTCCTCCTTCTGTTCTCTATTTAATTCTCTCTTTTGCATCCTTCCTTCTTTCCCCTTTCCTCCCTTCTTTTTCTTCCTTCCTTCCTCCCTTCCTCTCTCTCTCTCTCTCTCTCTCTCTCTCTCTCTCTCTCTCTCTCTCTCTCTCTCCCTCCCTCCCTCCCTCCCTCCCTCTCTCCCTCTGTCCTTTTCTCTCTCTCCCTCTCCACCCCCTCTTTTATTCTTCCTTCAGTTCCTTTCTCTCCTTCACCGTGTCTAGCTAGATCAAGGCACTGCGCCTGCATCAGCCCTCTGTCTTCCTGTCTTAGTGGTTTACTTTTTCACACCTCGGTCATTCTTCATTTCTGTTATTGCCTCCACTTCAAGCCCATGAGAAATCCGGGAAAAGATACATGGTTACCTCCTAAACAGAGGGGCCTGGAGGTTGTGCACTGTGTACTATCTCATCCCATTGGCAAATCTTAGTCACATGACCATATGGGCTGCAGGGTATCAGGGAAAATCCCTTTAACTGGTCAGGGCATGTACCTGAAGATCTCATGAAGCTCTGTTGTAGAAGAAATGAGATGAGGGTGAAAACCAGAACTACAACGCTACCAAGGTCAGTCCCCAGCACCCACATCAGGCAGCTCACAGTCACCTAAAACTCCATCTACAGAGGACCCTGAGTATCTTGGGTAACCACACACATATGGCACACACATAAACATATACGTTTAAAAATGAAACTTTAAAAGAATTCTATGTGTTGCTAAATGTTGATCATGAAGAGGGAGAAACAAGAACATAAAAGCCTTCAGTAAACTCCCAGGCAGCGTGTTCAATTTCTACTTGTTTAGGCTCTCTCCCCAGTTCAGGAGAATTTCAACAATTCATCAAGTTGACACAGTGATGATCCATCCGTCTTGTAAACTCCCATCCTACATGTGACAGACAGAACACCAATGAGGCCCAGTTGGGTTGGGTCTTATTCTGAATGAGTTATGGTTTCTTCAAGATGTTTTATTCAAAATCATTCAGTCATCCAATGAACACTTCCAGAACACCCTCTCTACCTGAATAAATATTGAACCACAGTGAGAAGAAAGAAAGGGAGGGAGGGAGGGAGGGAGGGAGGGAGGGAGGGAAAGGAAAAAAAGAAAGGAAAAGAAAAGACTCACATAGAAAATACTTTGTATCCTTTACATTTGAGAGAAGGGGGCAGACATCCTGGCTTCATTTCTGTTCCTATGATTAAAAACAAAACAAAATAAGAAAACTCTGACAAAAGCAACTTCCAGGAAGAAAGGGTTGGAGGACCGAAGGATGACTCAGTGGTTAAGAGCGTTTATTGCTCATGCAGAGACTGAATTCAGTTCCCAGCACCTACACAGGCACTCACGACTGTTACTCCAGTTTCAATGGATCCAGATGTGGAGGCCCAAAAATGTGAGCCTACTTCCTCCTTGCCTGATGGACAGAGAGTTTGGAGGTTGCTCAGATTTGATGACAACAATCACGGCTGCACAACTGACTCAAGATGTGGTTACTTGATTCTTTTGACATTAAGATGGCACATACGGGAAGATCCACTCCACCCTGACAGATGGTCAGGATATGCAAGCCTACTTCTGCTCCTTCTTTTGTAATAGGAGGTTACCTGGGGAGTGGCTGCCTGCAGGATGTTTGGTCTAGGGTGGCTTTATTGCCTAAGCAACAGAATGCTAATGACTTGATGTCTCAAAGTGTTGAAGCAAGTAGCTGTTTGAGTTGTCCTTTGTATCATGTTAAAGAAGTCTTTTGGGGCTGGAGAGATGGCTCAGAGGTTAAGAGCATTGCCTGCTCTTCCAAAGGTCATGAGTTCAATTCCCAGCAACCACATGGTGGCTCACAACCATCTGTAATGGGGTCTGGTCCCCTCTTCTGGCCTGCAGACATACACACAGACAGAATATTGTACACATAATAAATAAATAAATAAATAAATAAATAAATAAATAAATGAAGTCTTTTGTTGCTTTCTTCCCCTTTTGTGCTGGGGTATAAAAGTATATGAAAAATTAAACACCGTGATTTCAGTATTCACTGGAGTTCCCTCCCAGTACTACCCTATGTTTCTGTTTTATGATTTTATTTTATTTTATTTGCGTCTTCATATTCTTATTCTTCTCATCTCCACACCCCTACTCTGGCAAGTTGTATTTTTGTCGAGGCTGGTCCCCGACATTCAGCAACCTCTTCTGACCTATTCAGGCAATGTATACATGTCGGGCAAATACATACATGCAGGTAAAACACTCACACATGAAATAAAATATCTTTAAAGGTGAGGAGATTGTTAGGGCTGAAGAAATGGCTCATTGCCCTTGCAGAGGACACGAATTTGGTTTCCAGCTCCCTGATCTGGTAGCTCACAACTGTTGTGCTTTCCTGTCCCTTTAAGGGACAAGCCACGCCCACTTCCATTACCTCTGTCCTGCCCGCCGCCATCTTGGGCCCTTCCTTTTCTGCTTCCTTGAGGTGCATGCTTTTTATTATAAGAAAGACCTGGGAATGTTATGGTTTTGGTCCCTTTAAGAGACAAGCCACACCCATTCCCCTCCCCATCCGCTCAGGCCGCTGCTCTGGGACCAGCAGCTGTCTCTGCCTGGGACTGGCTGCTCCCAGGGCCCGCTGCCTGCCACCACATGGCCTGCCGCCACCATTTGGGACCTACAGCATTTCTGCTGCCTACTGCCGCGGGGATCTTCCAGCATTTTTTAAAAAAGAATAACAACAACCACCTGGAACTCTAGCTCCAGGGTTACCTCTAGCCTCCATAGGCACCTACACACTGAGAAAGAAACACATAATTATAAATAAAATAAAACTTAAGAGATAAAGGAGACGTCATTTGGCTTAAAATTCCAAATGACAATCTGTCATCTCAGATAAGTCAAGACAGAAATGTGAAGCAGCTGGTTACAGCCACAGTCAGAGCAGAAGCCGATGAACGTGTGCACACTTAGTCATGCGTAGCCTCTTCTCCACACTCATACAGTCCAAGATCCCCTGCCTAGAGAACAGTGCCGCCCACGGTGGACTGGGTCTTATTATATCAACTAACACTGGTTACCGAGACGATCCCCCACGTACATGCTCCCAAGCCAACCCAATCTAAACCGTCCCTCATTGAGATTCTCTTCTCAGATGAGTCTAAATTATGTCCAGTTGACAATTAAAACTAACATTACTGATATAAACCCAAGAATCATACAAATCCACAGCTCTCCTGTTCTGAGGGGAAAGAACACGTTGCCTAGGAAGCAAGACAGAGAGCTGGAAAGAGGTGTGGACTGGTGAGGTCTCTCGGAGGAGCAGCGAGTCGAGGAAGGGTGTGCTGGTGTTACAGCTCACAGGCTGCTGTCCGTGCAGGAGAGGGTCATGGTAACTGTGAGTACTTTTCCTCCTCCCTTCGCGGAAACAGTCAAGACCCAGCCACCCTAGCCACTGACTGGCAGCAGCAACTAGGTGGGACAGAGGTGTGCATAAATGTTTGCTATTCTAGGAAGGGGAGAGGGGGCACATCAAATGACTCTTCAAGATTCTGCAAGCTAAGGGACAGTCAGACTCACAAGTAGAACCTTTACGGCTTGGTGAGGCCACAGCCTTCTCCCGGTAACCTCTGAGCCTTATATAGGAGAAAAGGGCTGCTTAAGCTCTTGACTCCCAGATCACCAAGTCACCCTCTTGGGGGACAGGAAGCACTTCCGGCCTTGTGTCATGGCTAATGTATTCATTCTTCTCCTCTGTCTGGTATACAGAAAAAAGCTAAGCAAGCGCTGCCAACATTTAACCAAAGGGGGGTCAGCGAACTGGGCTGGTCCACTGGGCACACCTGTGTAATGAGCCAAAGTCCAGGCCCCTGCGAGCTCATCTTTAGAACAACAGGAAGTTCACAGTGAAGAGAATGTTGCTTTCCTTTAAAATGCCACACAAGGGTGGTTAAGATGGCTCAGTGGGTAACAGCACTTCTCACCAAGCCTGACAACCTGAGTTCAATTCCATGACTCATGTGATGTGAGCTCTGCAAGCTGTCCTCTAACCTCTACACACACTGTGACATGTGTGGGCATGTGCCCACACACATGCACACACACAAAATAAATAAAATATTTTTCATGTCATACAAGTCCAACATCCTGATACTTCCTGGAAATCTACATGAATCCTCAACTCCCTAAACACCAAAAGTTATTGAAAAACTATTTGCATATATGTGTATCCTATATATATGCACATATATATATCATCTGTGTATCCTATATATATGCGTATATATGACTCATATCACATCTAGATCTAGAATACTTAAGCTATTGGCATACGCCATCACATCTTCAAGTTCTGTAGCTGAAGGATACAGAGACAATCAAAGCCTTAAATAAGAATTTCTAAAAGAATATTCTACTCTGAGTGTGGCTGTGCAAGGAGGGTGGGGACTGGTGAAAATTAGTTTTTAAAAAAGAACGTTTATCCCAGCACTCAGGCAGCCAAAGCAGGAGAATAGACAACTTGGTGCCAGCTTGGGCTATATAACAAATAAGAGACCATCTCAAAAAATCAAAAACAAAAACAGTTTAGATTCTCTGGAAATGATCCTAAAGGCACAGAGCAATTAAAGAGGCATTTAAAAAAAATCCATAGACTTCCAGCAAGAGGGGTGAGAATCTGTGACATTTGAAGCCCAAGTCCTATGTCCTCATCCCCTCTCAGCTCATGGCCATTGTGACTCTACTGCAAATGAAGACAAAGACTCAGTGCTCTGGCCTCTCTCTCTCTCTCTCTCTCTCTCTCTCTCTCTCTCTCTCTCTTTCTCTCTCTTATGTGTGTGTGTCTGTCTGTGTCTCTCTGCCTTCTTTCTGTTTCTGTCTGTCTGTCTCTCTCTCATGTGTCTCTCTGTCTGTCTCTCTCTCTCTCATACACACACACACTGTGTCTCTCTGCCCTCTCTCTCTCTCTCTCTCTCCTTCAATGGACAGACTCAGGCTATGGCTTCTTTCTGCCTGCCTAGAAGGTGCAGGATGCCAGGTTTCTCATGTTGCCTCAAACCCCTGTGGCAGAGATTAAGTACTGCGGAGAGGCGGGGCTCTCTTCAAGAGTACAAAAGGTGTTCTTGAAAACAATAGGCTCTACAGTACAATGTGATTCAGAGAAGACTGGCATAATTGGGAAATACTAGTAACTCTAGGCTGGTCAGCATCCTGAGAGAGCCAGGGCAATACAGAGGTAAGGAGTCCAAACAAATCTTAAGCATGGGCCTCAGAAACCAGTCCCCAAAGCACTTAATGAAATCCATCACTAGACTAATTTCTACTCGGGGTGTGTTGGAAAAACCAACAGAAAAGCCAGCCAGTGATTTGCAGAGTTTAACGTGTAGCTATGGTTGAGGAAACAGATAATTAAGGGATCTGCCAAACCTGTAGCTGTCCCAGGGTGCCCCATGTGCACAATCCTGGTGCTGAGCAACAAAGCAAGTGGCGTGGTGGTGGAGAGACCTACCTTAACAGTACAGCTTCTACATCAGCACATCATCGAGGATCCCCCTGGGGTTCAATACCCAGGCTTGCTATATTATCTGGTTCCCAGATCTGACCTGAGGACAAACTTTGGTAATGCCATAAGGTGCTGTGCAAACTGCCAAAAGAGAACTGTCTATGAAGAGATGAACATTCCAAAACTATTCCAACTACATCTGGGTTGGGAAGCATAGCTCAACAGTAGATGACACTTAGCAAAAGAATTGCCAGACTTGGGGACTATGGAGATAGAGGATTTGCTTGCAGGTCAAGGCCCTGAGTTCAGGTCCCCCAGCATTGCAACACAAGCAAGCAAAATCACATTGAGATTCTGCTTGCTAGAGATTGTGCAATTGAAGAGAGAGAACGAAGTCATATGAATTGTCTCCCCTTGAAAAAGAGTGTCCCATTCATTATACCAGCCAATACATAAAGGAATTACCAAGAGAAAAGGAGGAGAAAAAAATCTTTAAGAGATAATGCCAGGTTGGAATGATGGCTCAGGGAATAAAGGCGTCCACCACCAATCCTGGCAGCTTAGTTCCATCTCTGAGACCCAGAGAGAACTGACTACCCAAGTTGTTCTTTGACCTCCACACGTGATGTGGCACAAATATGCCTACACACACACACACACACACACACACACACACACACACACACACACACACACACGAATGATGTGGGAATGATTTCTTATTAATAAAGAAACTGCCTAGGCCCATTTCATAGGCCAACCCTTAGGTAGGCGGAGAAAACAGAACAGGATG
>NW_004949108.1:4054973-4061732 GCF_000317375.1 Microtus ochrogaster | reverse complement strand
AGCTAGCCAATAAGAGGCTGGAACTAATGGGTCAGGCAGTGATTAAAAGAATACAGTTTCCGTGTAATTATTTCGGGTATAAAGCTAGCCGTGCAGGCGGCCGGGTGCTGGGGACACAGCCCCGCCGCTCTTATTTCAACACACGAATGTAAAAAACATGTTAAATAAATAGCATCTCTAGATTCCCCAAACTTGATGAAAACATTAACAAAAGATCCACAAAGGTACACTGGAGTAGAAGATGCCACAGGCCCAATACAAGAAGACAACATTAAAATCAGCAGTGAGATGGAGGGAACCTCAGACGGGGCCTCTGTGTGACTGCATATCAGAAACAGTGGAGATTATAATACAGTGAGACAATATTAATGTATACAATACTTAGTGATATATGTCCATGTTTCTAGTTGTGCAGGTACTGTACCATAGTTTGTATGGGAGGTTGGTACGGTGTGAGCCTTCTCTCTCTGTTTCTCTGTCTCACAAACATACACCCAAACACACTGTGTGTGAATATAGGTACATGTTGTAAGCTGTCCAACTTTTAACAGTGTCAAGAGTGGTCAGTCACTTGCCTGTGCCACCTAACATGTCCCCAGCAAAGCTAGGACCAGAAGATACCTCTGCCGACTGCCAGTACAGAGCACCTTCAGCCACGATGCAAGATGTAGCAACAGAGGAGGCTCCTTAATTCCTGTGCACGTGTTTGTTATAAACGGAATGTTGCGGTCTGAGCTGAGGCTTAGAAGTGGCTCTGTGACTCATGGAGACCTGGACAGGCTGCCTCAAGGACACCAAAACAGGAGATGCTCTGGGAGATGCATAGCTAGAAGTTGAGCTGGCATTTGATGAGATGCCAGGGACTTAGGCAGGAATTCCTACACCCCCAAGCTGGGGCACCTCTCCCAGAGGGATGGACTGGCAGGCGCCAGCAGGGCCCAGTGATGGATACTTCTGTGTACCAGCAAAGCTGCAGGGCCCTAGTCAGGTGTGAGCCCAGTGTCCTAGGGTAACCCTCCTTCCTCAGTCCCACGGGTCCCAGAGGTCAGGGTCTCTGGGGGCCATCTGAGGCCTTGGAGCCCCCAAGCACCTGCCAGCTTGCATGGCTGAGAATATTTATCCTATCAATGGCAATCAAGGCTCCTGCCAGATTTATGGAGATGAACAAAATGAAATCAAACATAAAATCCCAAAGAGGATGATGGCACAGCTGGCTACTTCAGGGCCTTCAAGCACACAGCAACTCCCCACTCCCCCCCCCCAAAGGCGATTAACTAGGTCCATCTATGACCACAGCTCCCAAAGCTAGCCAAGGAAAAGCCAAAGACAGACCCATAACAGGTCTTGACTGCCCAGCATCACACAACTTTTGGTTTCCTGAAGTAAGGCTTTTCCTAGATCAAGGGCAAAATAGATAATCTGGAAAAAAGTCTTTTCCATGCCTGTGAGGCTGGGAACCCCCCCCCCCACACACACACACACTCACCCTTTTCTCTGGTGAACACAACCATGACTCGGGCCCTGCTGTATATAATGTTTTCTGATTCTTCATGCAGTTTTGTATTATTTAAAACCCCTCACTCCGAAGCTAGAGTGTCTTCCACCTCCAGACTGTAGCGGATATGGATCCCTTAAGGAGAAGATTCATGTTCATAGGGTGGAGCCCCCACCTAGTAGAACCGGTGCTCTCTTAAAACATGGTGCCGAGGGCTGGGGAGAAGACTGAGCAGATAAGTCTGTCCTGCATGCACGAGGAACTCAGTTTGAATTCTGGTCACCCACATAAAAAGCCAGGTGTGGTGCCAGGAACCTGTAATCCAGCAGAGACAGGAGGATCCCCAGGGCTTGTTGGTCAGTCAGTCTAGACAATCAGCGAACTATAGATTCAGGGAGAAGCCCTGACTCAAAAAGTAAGACGGCAAATGCATAGAGCGAGACACTCAATTGACTGCTAGCTCCTATAGACATGCAAGTGTACATGTGCATACACACACACACACACACACACACACACACACACCAATGTAGCTCTCTCTGTTCGTAGCGTGAGAACATGGTAAGAAGGCAGCATCTGGGAGTCAGGAAGATACACCGGCCTCAGACCTTCAGACTCCAGAACTAGAAGAAAGTAAACGTTTACCATTGACGCCTCCCATGTCATCATGGCAGCCCAGGCTGCCTCCTACCAACATTTTCAAACATCAAATAGCTCTGAGTTGCTTGAAGAAGCTTTCCACTCAAAGGGGGACTCCTTTCCCCATTGCTCAGTCTGATAGAACAAAAAAATAGCTTTAATATCTCCCAAGGACATCATAGAGTTTTATAGAGGAACTGGGAACTGGGACCCATTGGTTTAACTGCCTCATAAAGAATTAATGGGGTTCTAGTGCTCCCAGGAACTGTGAGAAACCCTTAAGGCATTCTTCCCAGTCTGATGACAACTTACTAATACCTAGGCCCTTGTCAGCCTTGTCCCCAAACGCTACTGTCATGTCTGCTCTAGGCACACTTGCTCTGAGAAGATTTTCATATACTGCAGAGTGACACACTGTGGTCTACGCCATCACACTGAGGTGGAGGTCATCTTCCCCTTTCTCGTAGTGAGGAAGCTGGGGTGGGGGGCGTCACCCAACTGGCTGATCTACAGCTGTCTTTGACTTCCATCCCTACCTCCTGGTGCCATATCAGTCCAACAGAAAGCATCCTTGCACAACGTAAATATGTTCATTTGAATACATTGTATTAAATAAGCGAATCCAATCATGGGCAAACAATTAAATGCAAAATGACAACTAAATAATTAAAGCATTTGAATAACTGCCAGAAACAGAAATAACACGAAAATAAGGGGGGAGAGGAAGCAAGAGGAGGGAAATAAGGTGGGGAAAGAGCTTCTGTTCTCCCCTATTCGCATGGCTGTCAATCAATTCTATTCTGTTTGCAGTCATTAGCAGAGGACCGGCAGACATGCACTGGGCTACTGCTGAGCCCCAGAAATGACTCAGCCAAAGTCCCCTTGAAACTCCTTGCACTTTGTGGCAACTCCACTAAATTGGGCTATTTATCCAGGAAGGTGCAGTTGTGGGGGGACAATTACTCTGTCACTACTAGCTTGTGACCTGAATACAGAGCCCCACAACATTCCCATCCTAATTTCTTCAAAGCACACGAGGAATCCCAGGAGTGTGTGCCCCATGCTCTGTCACTTACCAAGGGTTTCCACATCCCTCATCACAGGGATGCCTCAACATACCCCGGAGAGGAAGGTGTCATGTGGCGGTCAACAGAACCTAGAGCTCTTGGGAGATGGGATCATAGGCAGGCAAACCACTTGGATTGATGTGGGGTCACTCTCATCTTAATCATAGGTAGGACCTGGGCTATAGATGTAGAGAAAAGGAGATAAGAACGATTGCATTCACCATTGCCCTTTGCTTCTGACTGCGGATCTGGTGTGACCTGCTTCCTTGAGCTCCTGCCACTGTGACCTCCCTAATAGGTTGGACTGTAACCGGGAACCGTGAGCTGAAATAAACCCTTTTTCCATCGTTCTATCACAACATGGGAAAAGAAACTAAGACAGAGTGACGAGTTCTGCTGTACAGAGGGGCACCGTGATGGCTGTTCTTGAATCAGTATAGAATCATCCCCAAGAGATGGCTGAGGCACACCTCTGGGCGAGTCAGTTTCTAGACAAGATTAGCTGAGCCATAAATACGTTGAATGCGGGAGACATCATCCCATGGCCGGTGGTCCACACTCTGCATACTCACTCCTATGATGTGGGCTGCCCTGCTCCATCCACCATGCTGTCCCTGCCAGGATGATCCAAATCTTCTAAGCAAGATGAGCAAATTAGTTCTCTCTCCTTTCAGTCATTTCTGTCAAGCATCTTGATCACTGTGATTAAGAGCTCATGAGCAGGGACAATATGTCTCCCACATATCAAGGCACTTGTCCAAAGTCACATAGCTGGTAAGTTACCCAGCAAAGGTCTGAATTCTCATCTTTCTGACTTCCAAGCCTTGTGTTCTTTCCAAGTGGCTCCTGAGTTCCCTGCCAGAAGCTTCAGCTAGCCACATATGCATATGTCCGGCTTGGCACATCATCTGGGCAAATTTGGATCTGGATTCCATTCGCAGTCACCCCGGAACTGTGAGCAATTTGTGTCCTTTGGAGGAGACTCTGCACCTGTCACTGCGGGCCATCTGAAGCTGGCAAATGCCGAAGGACCCTGCAATCTGCTGAGCCAGGCAAACGCAGGCCAGCGTCAAGGGCAAGTTCACTCTGTGCCCACTGACCAGCAGGAAATCTGTGAGGAGAGTCGGGGAGCAAGGCCTGGGGTGGGGGCGGTCTCTCTAGATGCTATCCTATCCCCCTGAGTCCCCATCCCATCCCTTCTGTGGCTTCACAGTATCACAAAGCCTCTGGTTCTCCCTCAGCATAGCTGTAACTTATTCGACACTTTTCTGCAGAGAACAGAGCGGTGCCACCCTTGCCAGGTGTCAATTCTACCAAGCCAGACCCTCCCAACAGCACTTCCGGATCAAAAAATGCTTTTAATCCCTCCGTAGCCGGGAAAGCAGTCATAGAGTTGCAAATCTGTACAGACTGTGGGGTTCTTACAAAGGTAGTCTGATGGAAAACAGAAACACCCTTGTCACTCCCCAAAATGCACAAACAGCCTCCTGCTGAACTCTGAGGGGGTCTCAGGTTTGAGGGACGTGGTGCTGGGGGATACACCCATGGCGTTGAGATTTACATGAGACCCGTTTACGAACGTTTCTTTCCCCCAATATCTAATTATCCCATTCAAACCCCAGTACATTGTCTTCTAAATTTCTAAGTGGTTTAATAATAGAATTGCTTCATTAACTCTGATGTGTGCTTGGGAATCGGGCAAAGAAACTCAAAACCAGCTAGAAAACCAAGCAACTGTAGACATCCGCATCTGAGAGTCTCAAACTCCTAAGAGCAGGGCAGCAGGAAGGTTGTTCTATGAAGAACAAGCTGGGGCTTTGGCAGGAAGATCACACAGGGTGCTCCCCAACTTCTCTGCTCCCTGAAGCTGAAATTGCTTCCTCAGAAAGATGAACGGCAGTAAGGGATGCCCAGTTTCCCTGGGAGCCACTTAGGAAGTAGGAAGTAGAAAGGAGCCAGGAGGTAAGGTTTTAGTCCCTGGTTAGCCCGGCAGTAGATGTTCAATGGTCACAACTTGACTCCTGCACTCTGGGCTGGATCTGGTTTGGTGTGGAGACAAGTTCTCATATAGTCTAGGCTGATCCCAACCTTGCTATACATAACCAATGTTGGCCTTGACTGCCTGACCTTCCTGCCTCTACCTCCCAAGTGCTGGGATTACAAGGATGTACCACCCCACCAGGACACCCCAGTCCCAGCAACCTCCCTCAAACTACTTCCTTAGGGCTCCTGACATCCCTCTGCCCTACCCACCCTCAACATCTTCTCCATCACTCCAGGTCAAACAGGAGCCTGAGCCCTCTTCTCCTAATAGTCTGGACCTTAAGGTGCAGACTCACCCTTCCCTTCCTACAGTTCTCATCCAAACACCTCTTGGTACCACCTGGTGATGCTTCTGCCCAACTGCTGTCTACCTCCTCCAGTCTCAGAACATCCACCAGCATGGGCCCCTGCTAGCTGCCCATTCCTCACCCCACAGCACAGTTCTGGAACCCTCCTGCCATAGGAGTTTCTGTCACTTAGGGTCCCTCTGTGTCAGATAGCACACTGTTGGGCTTGTGGTTCAGAGTGCTGGGGGCCACATCACAATTATTTCCCTGGACTTCCCTGTAGATCCCAAAGCCTAATTTGCCCACGTATGAACGTGCGATGAGAAGTCAGACTCCTGTAAAAGGCGAGAATTCTCCTCACAGTAGCAAAACTCCTCCAAGCCATCACTGGGATTGCTTCCACACTGTAAAGGGTTTTCATAGGGAAGAGCTCCCGGAACAAGTCCACCCCTGAAGATGTGACGTGAAGGATGCTGCCACACCACTGCAAAACAGATTGCTGGGAAACTCCCAACCAAAGTCATCAAGAGTCCCTCATGAATGGGGTGCAGATCTCCACTGAGGGTCTGGAGAACCAACTCAAATCTCAGTGACCTTTACAGACCCCTGCTATGAAAAGGCTAGACCAGGGGGAAGAGCATTAGGGACACAAGGCCAAGGGGATCGTGGCCCAATGGAAGGGAAGGACATGGTTGAATAGAACTCTGGGGTCCTGAAGGAGGCCCCAGGTGCAGCACTAGGGACCCAACATGATGCTGCTAGCGGAAGGAACCTGACTTCAAAGCCATCTCCACCTTACTTAGCACCACCAGCAGTGTTCCTCCTCATGGCCGCCAAATAGGTGACATCACCCACAGAAGAACCCTAGCTGGGGGATTGCATGGCATCCATGACAGATTTGTTCTTGACAATGCCTTTTTAAGGAGAAACATCAGTTCCCCTGAAGGCTGGCTCCCACCTCCTTGGCTGGGGACAGTGACATGTGTGCTAGCCAAAGACTAGAATTGTCATAGCTAATTCGTCTTCACCCAAGCTGTGGAAGATCTGGAGAAACATCTGTCCTGCTGCACCTGTAAAAATCTGAGCTTTGTTGACAAGGTCTGGGGACGGGACGACATCTGTGACAAGAGTCTGGGGACAGGATGACATCTGTGACAAGAGTCTGGGGGACAGGATGACATCCATGACAAGAGTCTGGGGGACAGGATGACATCTGTGACAAGAGTCT
>NW_004949108.1:4054530-4054873 GCF_000317375.1 Microtus ochrogaster | reverse complement strand
CATCTGTGACAAGAGTCTGGGGGACAGGATGACATCCATGACAAGAGTCTGGGGGACAGGATGACATCTGTGACAAGAGTCTGGGGGACAGGATGGCATCCATGACAAGAGTCTGGGGACAGGATGACATCTGTGACAAGAGTCTAGGGACAGGATGACATCCATGACAAGAGTCTTGGGACAGGATGGCATCTGTGACAAGAGTCTGGGGACAGGATGGCATCTGTGACAAGAGTCTGGGGGACAGAATGACATCCATGACAAGAGTCTGGGGACAGGGTGGCATCTGTGACAAGAGTCTGGGGGACAGGATGGCATCCGTGACAAGAGTCTGGGGACAGGA
>NW_004949108.1:4045633-4054430 GCF_000317375.1 Microtus ochrogaster | reverse complement strand
GATGACATCCATGACAAGAGTCTGGGGACAGGATGACATCCGTGACAAGAGCCTGGGGGACAGGATGACATCCATGACAAGAGTCTGGGGACAGGGTGGCATCCACTGATAAGAAGAGTCTGGAGGATGGGTTGGTATCCACTGACTAGGAAAACCTCCTGACAGCCCACTCCAGTCCCGAGCTGACTAGGCTCAGCACTTCCTCTTGTGTTAGAGCATTGTTTTAGAAAATATAGTAAAATTTGCGAGAAGGCAGCATTCTGGTCAATCACAGAGGGTCTGGTGGGTTTTGTTATTGTTTTGTCTTATTTTCTCAGTTCTGAGACCTACCAATCACCTGAGCAAGCCCCTTCTCTGAGAGTGTGTTCCCCACTGTGAGGTGGAGACTAACCCTTCACATGCTATGCTCAAACTCAGGTAAAAAAGGGTAGCGTCCATATTGTATAACCTTAAGAGACACAGAGCCCCCCCCCCCCATCTCCTTCCTTCTTCTCAAAACATGTAAAAAAATGATTGTGCAATGGATGCAGCTCCCTGGCTGGCACCAATGGAGGCTATTTTGGGAGGCGTGGTTACTAAGAAACAGTAGGCTCCGGTTGCCTTGGCAACCATGGGTAAGATGGAAGCACAGTGCACCAGCTTTCTGTATTCTATCCTTGTCTCCTCACAGAGCTCGATGTCTGGTGATTGGTTTATGAGCAAAGGTGCCCCCCAGCAGGGGGTTAGCCTGGCTAACCTGCTCCTGGCCCAAGGGTCCAGATGGGCTCTAGAAGAATACAGCTCCTCCATCCTACGTCACTATTAGAAGCCCAAGAAAGCCTCCCAGAGACCTGCTTTCTGCTCCCCTGCTTGGGCCAGCCCTGATAATAATGGTGCAAATACCATATGTGGACATAAGGGTCGGATGTCATAGATCCCCAAGTAGGACAACAGTTACAAGACATGGCCAGGTCTGCCCATGAACCCCCACAGTAATGTCCTCTTCCAAATTCAAGTGCTTGATTCACCATGTGTATTGAGTAGATATTAATAGATGCACATAGCAGGGTATGTCAAGTGTGGGATATGAAGATACCACTGTACCAATATCCAAAACTCACAACCAGCTTATGGGCCGGAAAAAGGCCCACACCCACACAGCTTCCTGGGTGCCACAGTCATGAATAACATCCTTCAGTCCCTTGCTGCATTTTGTAGCTTGCCACGTCTGTGTCCCTGAAGATCAACTTTATATTGCAATTTTAAGCTTTATGTAAATGGAAATGTATAGACTCACTTTCCTGCTTTTTTAATTCAATTGTTTATTTAATGCGACACATGAAAATGTACATATTCTCTTGCCAGTCAGTATGGAGGGCTGGGCTTCTCCCGGAACAACTGGAGCCAAGTGAGGCAAGACCAGGAGCCAGAGAAAGCCTCAAGAATTGGACGTCTGAGCTGAGATGCCTGCTGCCTGCGCTGAGGCTGTCTCCCGCCACATACCCACAGCAGAGGAGGTGATTTAAAGCACCGTGCCTGAGACATGAGGGGAACGTCCCCTGGGGCTCTAAGTGTGGCATGCACAAGACAAGGATCATTGGTGCTATCTACAGAGCATCCAATACTGAGCTGTTCTGCAACAAACTCTTAGTGAGAAACGACACCGTGCTCATTGACTACACACCCAGCTGACAGGTGTGGTTCTCACTGTGCAGTCCCTGGGTCATAAGTAGGGGGCCCAGGACTCATGGGGGGAAGAGATTTTTTTCTAAACAATAAGAAAGAAAAAGGAAAAAAGAGAGGAAGGAAAGAAGAGAGGGAGAGAGAGGAGAGAGGGAGGAAGGAAAGAGAGGAAGAGAGGAAGGAAGGAATGGAGGGTAGGAGGAAAGGAGGGGAGGAGAAAGAGGGAGGGAGAAAAGAGAAAGAGAGAGAGACTAGACGGAGAAGGAGAGAGAAAGGCAGTTTCAGCAAGGCCAACTTCTGGCTGGCATTGCATCAAGCCCTGGCAGTGTGGTAGTCAGAGGGCTACATGCTAGAGGGGCGAGGAACTGGAGTTCTCTCTGCAGAAGAACAAAGAGCAGAAGGACAGACACCCAAGTCACTATCTGCAGCTTATTGGGTAGATGTGCTTACAATTCTAAGTTTAAAAAGAAAAGAAATGAAAACACCCATATTTGTGGGGGCTGTGCACAGCTGTGTATGTACTATCTCTCTTTCTTAATTAGCTTTTAATTTCCCTCATTAGCCATGTGTCCCTAGTCTAGTGTTTTGTTCTGGGACACAAGAACCTGGACATTTCAGGAGGTGCCTATGGACTCTGATCTATAGCTATAATCTTTCCTTCCTTTTTATCACTTTTCCTCTCTCCCTCCTTTCTTCCATCCCTTCCTTTTAAATATTTATTTCCATTTATGTGTATGTATGCTCTCTCTCTCTCTCTCTCTCTCACACACACACACACACACACTTTCTGTGTGTGTGTGTGTGTGTGTGTGTGTGTGTCCATGTGAAAAAAGAAGAAAAGGAAGAATCTTCATTTGAATTATAATTTCTTTAAAAGCAATCTGTCTCCTCCTTGTTCTGGGGTGACAGGGTATAATCTCTCACTTGCCTTTACAACAGAGACATGTGACAGACATACCCAAGTGCCAGGTGTGGTGGCACAGGACTGAAATCCCAGCACTCAGAAGAATGAGACAAGGTTTGTGAGTTTAAGACCAGCTTGGGGAAGACCCTATCCCCAAAAGAGGTGGGGAGAGGGACGGACAGACAGACTCGGGCCCAAATGGCAGTTCTATTATTTGTCTCCAGTGAGTCATCTGGTGCACGCCCACTCAGGAGGCACACCCTGATACTGCACTGCAAGCCCCTTTTGTCCTACAGGGAGCATTCACTCTCCAGACGGAAGGATAGGAGGCAGGCTGAGTGATCTTGGAGCCCAGGATAAAGAAGAGGCAATGCTGAGGACCGACTGCCCAGTCCATCTCTACATGCTGCTGAGGAAAACTACAGCCAGAGCACTGTCCCTCAGTCCAGGCCTCCTAGGGTTGCAGTCTGAAGCTTCACTGCCCCTCTTGTCTTTAACCAGAGCCACATAAACGGTCTCCTTGAAAAGGCTCAGTCACAGTCAGGGGTCTCCTTCCTGATGAGTGAGCCCCATGTGCTCTCTGTTTAGGGACAGCCAAGTTTCGCCAATTTCTCTGTTGTTCTGTCTCAATCTGTCTCTGTGTCCTAATCTGTGTATTAGAAATATCCCTGCTTCTATTTTGAAATATTTTTCTGTATTGTATATTACAGGATAAACTAGGTGAGAAAAGACATCCCAAGTTATTGATGGTGTTACATTTAACACAGATGACTTTGTTGACCTAAAATGATACTGACTTCAATCAAGCAAACATGAGCAGCGCACATCATTTTGGTTATCCTACAAGACAGAATCCCAGCCAGCACGTGAGGGACCGAGGTGGGAGAGTATTATAGGGTGGAGGCCAGCCTGGACTACATAGCGAATACCAGGCCAGCCTGGGCTATAGAGTGAAACCAAATCTTTAAAAGGCGGGGTTGAAAATGTGGCTCAGTGGTTAAAATAATTTACTGCTCTTCCAGAGGACCACAGTTTGATTCAGAGAAACCACATCAGGCTTCTCTGGGTGTTCACACACATAGCATAAATAGACACACATATACATATACACCATATACAGACACACAGAGCATATATAGACACACACATTTAGAACATATATAGACATACACATATAGCAATATAGACACACACATACATATATACCATATACAGACACACACAGCATATATAGATGCATACACAGCATATATAGACACACACACATATAATGCACACAGCATACACACACAATCATAAATAAAAATAAACATTTAAAATAAAGGATGGAAGGAGGGAGGAAAGAAAGGAATCAAGGGAGGGATGAAGGAAGAAGGGAGGGATGAATGAATGAACAAATGAACAATTAATTACAGGCATGGATCAGAGTCCATATACTCATGTCTAGGTTCTTGTGTCCTAGAACAAAACACTAGATTAGGGACACATGGATAATGATGGGAAACTTAAAAGTTAATTAATAAAGAGAAATACTTCACATACATGTGTATAAATAACATGTATGCATGTATGCACACACAGAGAGACACATACATACAAATAAACAAAATATTTTTGAGAGAAAGAGAGACACCACTGACAGTGGAAGTGGGCCAGAGGGCTGGGGAAGGTCTGAGACTCACAGACCCAGGCCCTGAGTCTCTACCCTTTCGGTCATTTACGAGAGCACAAGCTTTAAGGTGATGGAACTCTCTTCTTGTGCTGTTTGATTCCATGGAGCCCATGGTCAGACGGTTCCCAGCCCTCCTCTGACTCTAGCTTCGATCCCATATGTTACTCTTGATGCCTCTCTCCTACCACAGATGGAAAGGGAGGGGAAGGAGGGGGAAGAGGAAGGGAAGAGGTGGGATGGAGAGGAAGGTTTACTCAGATTTATATCTGAGAAAAGTAGGCACCAGGAAGTCACGCGCCTTGGTTGGCAAGACCTGGGGTAATGGACATGGCTGGGACATGATCCAAGCTCTTCAGCCACAAGCCCTCACTGCTCTCGCCCCCTGCTGGCTCTTCCCCAGGTCAGGTCTGCAGTGACTCAGACGTTAGCAGAAGGGATATTGCTGGTGCTATCATAGCCAGTAATTACAAACTGGAACAGCTATGACTTCAATACCATATTTAATTTTTGCAAATACTTGGGCTTTTTTCATTGCATATGAATAAAAATGCCCATTACCCTAACCAGATACCTAGAATTAGAAAATAAGACATTTTTAAAGGCTTGAAACATCTACCGGTGTATAATTACTCCCTGCCTACAGACTATACTTTTAAAAATAGTCGCAAGGAGCATGAATAATTAAGTTGGCACAACCGCTCCTACATTGGAACAGCATTGTCTCAGTCCCACAATTAACAATTTCCCTTCTTGACTGAAGCTGAAATGCCCATCAAGAGTAGCTGGGTCTCGGGATCGGTCATGGGAAAGGGTAAACGGAAGTAGGGTTTTTGATTGAACAGCCCCAGCAACCGACAATAGGAAAACCCTGTCCTGGACCATCCACACGGTGGCTGCGTGAGTTCCAAGGGAAAGCACCCCGAGGATGCTGGCAGTGGACACCTGGTGCAGCCTCCCCGAGAAGGAGGGGGAGGTGAAGAAAGGAAAACTCTAGGACAAGAACAAAGAAACAGCAAAAGCCAAGTTGAAGCTGGCTCTCAAGTCAGCCGAGAAGACAAAGCCGCAATGGTTCCCAAGGTGGAGAATTTTACTCCCGACAACTGGGTAGGGTGTCAGAGACAGAAGGCATGGCTGGGAGGATGGAGCTAGGAGCGTGGTTAGGTTCATAAACTGCTTGCTACACAAGCCCGAGGACTTGTTTGATCCCAGAACCCACATCAAGAAAGGGAAGGAAGGAGAGAGGGATGGAGGGTGGGAGAGAGGGAGAGAGGGAGGGAGGGAGGGAGGGAGGGAGGGAGGGAGGACTGGTATGGTGGCACACGGAAGGAAGGAAGGAAGGAAGGAAGGAAGGAAGGAAGGAAGGAAGGAAGGAAGGAAGGAAGGAAGGAAGGAAGGAAGGAAGGAAGGCAGGCAGGCAGACTGGTGTCGTGGCACACACTTATAACATCAGCCCTGGGGAGGTAGAGACAGGTAGATTCCTAGGGTTTGCTTGCCAAACAGCCTAACTTAATTAGTGAGCCATGGCCAATAAAAGACTATGATGTCATGAGGATCTCTGGGCACACATGCACACAGGTGCACATGCACACACACATGCATACACATGATCATGTGTGCATGTACACACATACACACACATGGGTATACATGCATACACACACACATACAGAAAATTAAAGCTGATTTAAGATGAATGTTTCACATATGGGAAACCCAATCAACATTAAACAACAGCCAAGGCTGATAGAAACAGGGAAACAGGGCTTCTGAGAACTGAGAATTAAAATACAGCCTGCTGGTATTTTCCACTGAACAGTCAATGGATCTTTCTGGAAGTCTTAGGAGAACCATCAAGCCTTGCTGGAGAGTCTGGAAAATAAAACTATGTGTGTGACCAGAGACCGGCACAGAGGTGTGTTACCACAGGTGCTGGTTGTGGTTTCAGCTCCTATGTTGGGGTGGTGGCCTAGGATGCTGCAGCCTAAGTCATAACCAATGAGAAAGTGAAGAGTGGGGAGAAGGGCGCTTCTTTTTTAAAGACTTATTTCCTTTTATTTTACCTGTGTGAGCATTCTCTTGTGTGTATGGCTGAGCCCTATGTATGTACGACGTGGCCACAGAGGCCAGAAGAGGGCATTAGATCCTGTAGAACTGCAGTTAACAACTTTTGGTAGCTGCTGTTAGGGTGCTGGGAGCCAAACCTGGGCCCTCTAGTAAAGAGACAAGTGTTTCTAACCACTGAACCACCTCTTCAGCCCGGGGGAGGAGCAGGGTCTCAATTCTGATCTGTCCCTTGCTTCTCTGAGTCTTCACTCAGTCAGCCCCTGTCCTTCTAGACGCTTCTAGAACCTGAAGGGATTATCAAATACAAGCAGGGGCCCTACTGGGATGTGGCAAAAACAGATGGGGACAGAACCCCCACCGGCAAGTGCTCCAAGGTGCACCCATACACCTTAGCATCTCAAGATGGTTGTCCCAAGACTGCTCTTCCCTGGGGGGTCAGAGGTACAGCCCTTCTCAGAACAGGGGCCATGCAGGAAAACGACACACAGGCAAGCCCCTGAGTCTAGACTCTGTCTCTGCTGGGCCCTCTCTCTGCAGGAAGATGACACACAGGCGAGCCCCTGAGTCCAGACGCTGTCTCTACCGGGGGCCTCTCTCTCTAGCACTCTTACGCCAGCAATGGCTCCACTGTGGACTCCACAAACCTGTCCTGTCTGTACATAGAATAGCTGATGTCCTTATAGAGTCCCGACCTCACAGGTCGAAGAAACCAGAGTACCACAGGATAGCCCCATGAAATCAGGACAGCCTCACTGGACATTCCTCGCTGCCCAAGCAAGTGTATTGGAAGGAGAGGACATATTTAAAGGAGCATAATACTGAATGTAACCAAGAACATAAAGCCAGGTGTGGGTTATTCAGCTGTTAGCCCTGCCTTAGAAGTCTGAGGCAGGAGGACAGTTAAGTGGCAATCTGACCTGGGGTTACAGCATGAGGCTCTATCTCAAAAGTGAAAACAGGTAGATCAGTGCCAAGTAGTCAGCTCTGAAAACATACATCCAAATAACATTACATAGACTGAATAGGTTCTATTTAGGAACATGTATGGTATGTGTTTATATTACATACATATATATATATATATATATATGCATACAAGGAAACGATGAAAAAAGAGATCATGAGTTTGATGGAGCACAGGGAAGGTTATAAGGGAGGATTTGAGAAAGGAATGGGAAGGAAGAAATGTTGCAATCATATTATTAGTATGATAATAATATGATTATTCATTATAGTTCATTATTAAATATTAAACAACCAATCATTAATTATGAAATCAAATTCAGAATAAAGATAAAACTAAAAGCAGCAATAATAATAACGAATTAAATCAAGGGAGAATTAGCAAGAATTATTTGTAAGAGTATGACGATGATGATGATAATGATGGGGTGTGTGTGTGTGTATACACATTCCCAGGTGTGCATTTGGATGTCAGAGAACAACTTTTGGTATTCAGTTCTTTCCTTTCTCCACGGGGTCCCGGGATGAAAGCCAGCCCCTCAGCCTTGCTCAGCTTGTACTATTGAGCCACCTCACCAGTCCATGTTTGTTTGTTTGTTTTGCTTGAATGGGGGGAGGGACATCAAGAGAGCTCACATGTTAAGCACTTGCCATGCAAGCCTGATGACCAGAATTCAGTTCCCAGAGTCCCCATAATGGTAGAAGGAGAACCAGTTCTGTAAGGGTGTCCTCTGATCTCCAACACGCATGCCCACACTCCCACCCCATGCCAATGGACACAATAATCAAAAGTAAAAGTGTATATTGAAAATTAACAAAAAAAAAACATTTCTAACTTAAATAAATAAGTAAAGGGCTAAGGATCTGAACTGACATTTCTCCAAAGCAGGTGCACACAATGGCCAGCAAGCACAAGAAAAGAGGCTGACCATCTGTTGTCATGGGGGAAAGGCAAATCAAAGCCACAACTAGAGGGCCGGAGAGATGGCTTAGCAGTTAAGGCTACTGGCTGCTCTTGCCGGGGACCTGAATTTACCACGTGGTGACTCAGAGCTGCCCATAATTCCAGTTCCAAAGAATCTGATTCCTCTTGTGGCCGTTGGAGGCACTGGGCATACCTGTGGTACATATACATGTTGTAGAACCATGCACATAACAGATTTTTTTAAAACTGAATGTCATTTCATACCTAGTCAGTTGGTTATTATTTTGAAAAAAAAAACAAAACAGCAAGTGTTGATAAGAATGTGGAGAAATTAGAAACCTTTGTCCTTTGCTGGAGCTATAGCGATAATACCACTATGGAAAACAGTCTTCCAGTTCCAGAAAGAGGTTTAATATAAAATTACCATGTGATCCAGTAATCCCACGTGTGAGCAGGCAACCAAAAGAAATGGAAGCCAGGATTTAAGCAGCTATTTATGCATCTTCTGCTCACATCAGCATTATTCCCAGCAACCAAATGTAGAAACAACCTGGGTCCATCAGCAGCCGAACCCAAAAACACAACGTGGTGAGCACAAACAAAATTA
>NW_004949108.1:4033856-4045533 GCF_000317375.1 Microtus ochrogaster | reverse complement strand
CTCTCCAGCCCTCTAGAAACCAGCTGGGTGTGCCACCATTTGATTCTGTTCAGACAATCACTCAAGTTTAGACATGCTCTTAAAAGCCACTTTTGCAAAAAGCCTTGATTCCTCTCTTGAACTCACAAGGTAATTAAAGTGGGATGAAGGCGACCCATCTCTGCCTTCGCTTTGTGTCTGCACTTTAGAAGGCTCAGAGATAAGTGGTTGTCCTTAATCTTCTCTTGATTCACATTGAATTCTAGCGGGAATAAAACCTCCAGCATACACACACACACACACACACACACACACACACACACACACACACACTGTCTATGTTTTAGGAGTTAAGTCCAGTCTCTCTCCCCTACTGGACTTGACCTCTATTGCAATTCTTCAAAAAATCCTTCCAGGATGTATGTATGTTTGTTTGAGACAGGGTCTGACAATGTAGCCCTAATTGGCCTTGAACTCACAGAGATCCGCCAGCCTTTACCATCATGTTGTTGAGACTAAAGGAGTATATCACCAGGCCCAGCTTCCTTCCTGTTTTAACAAGCAGATACTCATCAAAAAGCTCTTTTGAACTGGGTGTAGTAGGTAGCACAAGCCTTTGCTCCCAGTACTCAGGAGGCAAAGCTGGTTGTACTCTGAGTTTAAAGCCAGCCTGATCTACAGAGGGAGAGCCCTATCTTTAAAAAAAAAAAAAAAAAAAAAAAGCCCCTCTCATCTGGATACTGTGGTCTGAGTAGGACTGGCCCCCATAGACATATGTGTTTGAATGCTTGACGAACTCTCTGCTCCTTCTCCAGCACCATGGCTGCATGCCCAGTGCCATGCTTCCAGCCATGGAAATGAACTAAACCTCTGTAACTGTAAGCCAGTCCCAATTAAATGCTTTCTTTCTTTCCTTTATAAGAGCAGCCATGGTCATGGTTTCTCTTCACAGCACTAAAACCCTAACTAAGACAGAGACATTGTATATACATAAATCATAGCTGTCAAGTGAAGTTGTGTATCTAAAGATAAACCAGCAAAGCAAAACTGGTCGAATATTAATCACTGATACTGGTTAACATGTCCATGGATAACTATAACTCAACTTTGCTCCATTTGTTTGCATCTAAAAATTATCCCAATATAACTTTTTAATAATTTATTTTTATTTTATGTACATTGGTGTTTTGTCTATGTGTATGTCTATGTGAGGGCGCCGGATACTCTCACACAGCTATAGAAAGTTGTAAAATGCCAGGTGGGTGCTGGGAATTGAACCAGGGAACCAGTACTCTTAATCTCTTAGCCATCTTTCCAGCCCTATTCTAATAAAGTGTTTAAGCCCAAAATTATTATTCAACGTCATGCACCCTAATTCCACTCACCTCCCAGTCCCCCCATATCCTCCCCTCATCCCTGCAGCACCCCCCAAAAGAAAATTTTTAAAAAAATCAAACTGAAAACAGAGCAAGCAAGTAAATAAAAAACAAGAACAAAACAAAACAAACAAAACCTCTGTGCTTTCCCTTCTTTCCTCGCCTCTCCAGCACCTCTGTCATTCGTCCTGGTAGCACTGGGAACCACAGTGTGTCTCATTGTACACGCTTGTGTCCAATCAACTTTACAAACAAACGTTCCTTACAACAGTCTGGTTGAAGGCCTCTGACTTCTGGTACACCATCCTTACCACATGCTCATGGGACCTCCTCAGGGATATCCCACGGCTGCTGTGCATCCTGGAGATCCTGCAGGTATTGTCCCACAGGACCGGCCACTTCATGAGCTCCAGCAGGTCCTAGATAGGTGTTAGGGTGGGCCAACCCAAGGCCCAGCTGTGTGCCTGGGTGGTAACTGAGCTGGTCAGTCTGGGCCACTGGGGCCACACCTGCCTCAGGCCAGGGGGTGGAGCCAGCTCCCCTAAGCCCATGCCATCAGTGTCAGTTCTCTCTGGCCTATGGTGAAGGGTGGGAGGGGCTCTTGGTGTTTATTTTTATTATTTATTTATTTATTTATTTATTTGATTTTTCGAGACAGGGTTTCTCCGTAGCTTTTTTGGTTCCTGTCCTGGAACTAGCTCTTGTAGACCAGGCTGGCCTCGAACTCACAGAGATCCGCCTGCCTCTGCCTCCCAAGTGCTGGGATTAAAGGCGTGCGCCACCACCGCCCAGCGGTGTTTATTTTTTTTACAACTATTTACAGATGGCAATTGTTGAGTGGCTCGGTGGTGGAGATGCTTCTGGAGAAATGTGTCCTCGTTGCTCGTAACAGAACACTTCCACTAACCTACACAGACGGCAAGCATTGCCTGCATCAGCTGTAGGACATCACCCATTCCTCCAAGGCCAGGAGCTGTGCAGGATGGCACTGCACTGCATGCCACAGCAATGGTAGCCCACGGGATTCATGTGCATCAATAGCTACACATGGGAAAGGCACAGTCAGAATACCAGGTGAGGGTCTGGGGATCCCTTCAGTTGGTAGCATGCTTGCCTAGCATGCAAGAAGCCCTGGGATTGATCGCCAGCCCTGCACAGAGTATGCTGCCGCACACGTGTGGCTCCCATGGCGGGGGGTGGGGGTAGGTGCAGAAGGATCAGAAGCTCATCTTCAGCCATAGAGGGTTTGAGGCCAGCCTGGGCTATGTGGTACATTGGCTCAAGTTTATAAAACATAGAAACACCAGTCAGGTGTAGTGGCACACACTTAATCCCAGCCCTCAGGAGGTAGAGGCAGGAGGATCTCTGAGTTTGAGGCCCACCTGGTCTACACAGTGAGTTCCAGGACAGCCAGACTACATAGTGAGACCTTGTTTTAAAGGAGGGAGGGAGGAAAGGAGGGAAAGAAAGGAAGGAAGGAAGGAAGGAAGGAGGGAGGGAGGGAGGGAGGGAGGGAGGGAAGGAGGGAAGGAAGGAGGGAAGGAAGGAAGGAAGGAAGGAAGGAAGGAAGGAAGGAAGGAAGGAAGGATGGATTGATCAGCCTGGCATGGCAGCACACGCCTTAATCCCAGCACTGAGGAGGCAGAAGCAGGCAGATCTCTATTAGTTTGAGGCCAGCCTGGTCTACATAGAGAGTTCCAAATAAGTCAGGGCTGCATAGTTAGACTGTGTCTCAAAATAATTAGTAATGAATTCATTGAAGTAATCTTTTTAAGAAGAATACTAAGTGGTAGGAAATTTCCTGCTCCCTTGTGATCCTACCCGGTTGGTTCCTCACTGATGGAAACATGGCATACATTACTATGTATTCGATAACTTCTAATAGTGCCCTCATGAGAACCCAGGCCAGTCCTAACTGCTTTCATATGGGGACTATGTGGAACAAGGAGGTGCAGGACTTGATCAAGATCACACAGGCTGGGCAGCCGGGCCAGGACCTGAGTCCGGGCTTCCTCACCATAGACTGACTTTCTCCCTTAACACTGCCGCCAGCCATCATGGTTCCGGGACAATGCAAGCACCTTCCCCCATCAGTGGAACTTCTGCCTCCACAGAGCCCTGTGATCTGCTTCTCATGAAGTTCACCCCCCCCCCAAAAAAAAAGGCAAAACAAAAAACAAACTTCCACGCAAGGAAATCCTAACCCTGTGATTAGCAGCCCTGATTGGCGTTAATTGCTCCTTAGTTACCATGGTTATGTCTAACTTTGTTCTCCCTTGAGGCCCAAACAGAACAAATCCCAGCTATTCACCTGCTGGTTCCGTGGGAAGAAAACAGCCCAGCAGACACGTTCCCTCAGCCGGTTGTAGAACCTGTCCAGTATCTACATTTCTGAGAAGGCTCACACAGCAAAAGACAGCGAAAGGCCTAAGGAACACTTCCCTAGGACCCTGCACAGCAAGCCACTGGTGTGGAGGATTAGTGTTCAAGGAAGGAGGCAGCGGCAGGCAGGCTAGCTTGCCCTCCCAGTGAGGTTTCAGAGAGTGGACTCCCAGAAAGCCCGACGCCTTCACAGAACTTAAACAGTCTTTTCTTTGTGCCTACTACGTGTATGCTCAGTTTAACCTCTCCCACAACACCACACACACACACACACACACACACACACACACATGCATGCAGGCAATCCGAACCTTGTGCTAAAGAGTGCCCTCTGCTGGGAAACAACTAAAGAAGACCCAGGGTTCCTGCAAATGGCCTGGCTGTGCAGAGACTGGAATGCCCACCCAGAAAAGAGGGTGAGAATCAAGATATGTTCATCGTTCTAAGACCATCCCAATGGTATCACTCTCTGGGACTAGGCAGAAGCTGTGCTAGAGAAAAGTGGAGTGTCCCACAAGGAATCAGTGGGAAGAAGACCCCAGGGTAGTCTAGAGTCAGCAGGAACACGGGAACTGCCTTCGGTGGGGCCAAGGAATCTAGGATGACACAGATGGAGACCTAACTGAGAAGATGCACCAAGCTCTTGAAGCAGGATTTTGATCCACTCAGGGGTCAGCCAGCACTGCCTAGAGCAGTGGTTCTCAACCTTCCTAACGCTGCGACCCTTTAATACAGTTCCTCATGTTGTGGTGACCCCCAACCATTAAATTATTTCATTACTATATTATGCAATTTTGCTACTGCTATCAGTTGTAAGCTAAGCATCTGATACACAAGATATCTAAGATGCAACCCCCAAAGGGGCTGTGGCCCACAGGTTGACAACTGCTGTCCTAAGAGGCCTTGAGTTTCAGACATAGCACTTGGGTGTGGGCCAAAGGAACCTGAGCCCTCCCGGGGAACTGAACAGACCCCAGGCACTGGCGTGGAAGGTGCTTTCTGTGACACCCAAGAGGCCAGGAAGTGAGGTGTGTGGATAAGAAAGGCTCAGGTAAGTGGAAGAACAGCTTGGGAGAAAGAGCTCAAATTAAAGCCCCTAAGGGTTTGTTTTTTTTTTTTTTTTTGTACATCAGAAAATGAACTTGAGTTTTCACAGGTGGGGAGGACTCAGAAGGAGAGGAAGGCAGGCGCTGTCAATGTTCTCCAGAGAGCACACACCCCTCTGAGATTCTGAGGGACAGTGGGTGACACCTCATATAAAAGGTGGTGACATGGAGCTAGGCTCACTGTGTCTCAGCCCATCTGCCAGACTTGACTTTGATAATGAGAAGTGACCACAGCAAAGCCCTCAAAATCTATTACCGCAGTGGATGCCTGCCACCAGCTGCCTGGAAATGGAAGAGGGGGTAATTTCGCTTCATCTTCTAAGAGATGCCCATCCACTCACACAGGCATTCTAGAATAGCGTGCTCCTGTATAATTTGGTGCCACATCTAGAACGCTTACCCTGTGGTGAACGCAGTGCTGCTAGGAGACAGCCAATGAGCAGACACCCCGACTTTCTATTATTGTTTCCTCCACTCGCAGACCATCTGAGCCTTGGGGCTTTATTATACCAGCGGCCTCCAGGTGCCAGGTAATGGTCACTAGTTCCTTCAACTAGAAAGTTCTTGGTGTACACTGACCACAGGATTCCCCCCCCCACCCCCAGGCACCCCTTTACCCATTTCTTCCTTCTTTCTGGGATCGTCCCCTCAATCTGCTTACCAAAGTCAGGTCTGAACCCCCAGCATCCCTCACGTCCAAAGCTGGGATAGAGGTGAGGCCTCAGGTAAGTATTCAAGCTCAGGGACAGCACCTGAGTCCCACACCCACACCCCAAGTCTCCTGGCTTGTCCCAGCCCAATCCAGGGCCTGCCCCCTTTCAACTACTTTTCCTGGGTTACCCCACAGGACTCAAGGCTGCATCCGTGCGCGCACACACACGTACCCCTACAGGACTTTTATTGGGGGGCCACAACGGCTCCCCCGTACCAGTCCCATACTCCACCTGGTTCACTTCAAGCCACCCTGTCACCTCTTCAGCACTACCCACATCATCCTCCTCTACTCTCCCAAGCCCCCCTCACTCCCATGGATTTCTCAGTACTCTGCCCAACGTTCCGTAATCTCTGTCAGTCTCCCTTGTCGTCAGCTGTATATGCCTAGGACATGACAGAACAAGCAGAATGAACTCCCTCACTGTGGAAAGCGAGTTGACAATATTACTGAAACCCAAGGTGTAGTCAAACATGGCTGCATACTCTGTATCCCAGCACCTGGGAAGGTAGCGGAGGTGGGGGGGGGAGAATTAGGAGTTCAAGACCATTCTCAACTATATAGCAAGATTTGAGGCCAGCCTGGGCGATGTGAGACCCTGTCTCAAAACAAATCATAAACTGAGAGGCCCTTCTACTCAGCCGTGCCATCTCAGGGGGTCATTCCATGCACACCTCCCTCTGTAAGCAGGTATCGGTGCTGGTATTAGTCATGGGGAGATAGTAAAAACAACCTCAATGCCAGATGCGGTTATATGCACACCTTTAATCCCAGCGCTCAAGAGGCAGAGGCAAGTAGATCTTTGTGAGTTCAAGGCCAACCTGGTCTACAAAGTGAGTTCTAGGACAGCCAGGGTAAAAAAAAAAAAAAAAACCCTCAATGACTATAGGAAGGGGGGATGGTACAATGTGTTGGATCCATGAAGCATTTTTTTTTTCTCTTTTGGTTTTTTTCAAGACAGAGTTTCTCTGTAGCTTTGGAGCCTGTCCTGGAACTCATTCTATAGACCAGGCTGGCCTCAAACTCACAGAGATCTGCCTGCCTCTGCCTCTGCCTCTGCCTCCCAAGTTCTGGGATTAAAGGCGTGCATCACCATCGTCCAGCTCCATGGAACATTATATGAACGCTAAAACGATTGGGGCAACTCTAGAACTTAGCAATATAAGATGACCTATGGGCCACAGATAAAGAGCAAGGCACAGAGAAGAGGAGATACAGAATTAGAAATCAGATATCCGTGAGCTCTTGTGTTCAGACCGTTTCTAGATTAAAACTGGGGACAGTGATTGTTTACAAGAAGGGGACCTTGGCTTCCTCCATCAGAATACAGAATTGACTGGCCTGTGTGTGTGCATTTGTACCAGCTCAGTTCTCTGTGGAGCCTGCATTACCCTTTCATATAAAAATGCAAGTGAAAGGCTTGTTTTAGTCAGGGTTTCTATTGCTGCAGTGAGACCCCAGGACCAGAAAGAGAAGCTGGGGGTGAAAGCGCTTACACTCCAACATCACTGCTCATCATCAAGGAAGTCAGGACAGGAACTCAGCAGGGCAGGAACCTGGAGGCAGTAGCTGATGCAGAGACCATGGAGGGGTGCTGCTTACTGGCTTGCTCCCCATGGTTTGCTCAACCTGCTTTCTTATAGAACTCAGGACCACCAGCCCAGGGGTGGCTCCACCCACAATGACCTGGGCCCTCCCCCAGCAGTCCCTATTTAAGATAATGCTCGGCAGACATGCCCACACTCTGATCTTACAGAGGTATGTTCTTAATTGAGGCTTCCTCCTCTCAGATGACTTTTGCTTCTGTCCAGTTGACACTAAACTGTCCAGCACAGGGCTGGCAAAAAAGAAAAGAAGGCCTAGCAGGTAAAGGAATTTTCCTCCAAACCTGACCTGAGCTGGACTCCCAGCGTGCACATGATGGAAGAGGGAAACTGACTTTGGCATGTTGTCGTCTGAGCTCCACACATGTGCCATGCACAGCACACACATGCATGTGTACACACGCACACACGAGAGAGAGAAAAAACAAATATAAACATAATATGTGTGGGCTGAATCAAGCATATAGGAGGCTGGAGTGACCAAGTTAACGGGAAAAAAAAAGTGACAGAAAAGGGACAGTGGGCACCAAAGGCGTAAGAGCTATGCCAAAGGCATAAGAGCTACACCAAAAACATAACAGTTAGAAAAGGGCACAAAATTAAAAAACAGTCACGTCACAAAGCCCGTGAAGAATACACCCAGCCAAGGTGGCGCTGAAGGGGAGCGAGTGGGGAGGAAATCTTGAAAGACCCTCGGAAAGGACCTTTTTTCGGGGAGACCTCCCCGACGCCAAGGAACAGGCCGAGACCGCACGGATGCAAATCGCAAGAGGTTTATTGAGTAGACACAGGTACCTGTGGGCAGCAAGATCTCTCGGAAGACTTGCGCACCTGCCAACTGGAGAGCAGGCTTTTTATAGGGAAGAGCAAAAAGCAAGTTTTACAGAAGCAAAAGCTTGGTTATCGGTCAATCCGGAATGCGGCAGGGTGTCAGCAAAAGCAAGTTTACAGAAGCAAAAGCATGGTTATCGGAATGAGGTGGGGGGCATGACTGTTCCTATCTTCTAGATATCCTGTTTTGCAGTCAACCTGCTTTGTTGATGTCCTATCTTGCCTATCTTATTGACATCCTGCCTTGCAATCTTCCTATCTCAAAGACATTCTGCTTTCTCAAGCACATGGAATGTTCTTACGAGAGCAGGCTGGCTGCTGATCGGGAGAATTTTTTTTTATTTTAAAGCAAACAGGATGTTCCCCTGGGAGCATGCTAGCTGCGGGTTTTGAGGAGGGGGTCTGTAGGGTCTTTCAATCTGACTTATTCACAAGAAGATGATTGGAGTTAGGGATGGCGTAAGATCACGTGATGCCCGCGTGATCCCCATTGGGGCTAAAGGAGCCGCCCATGTGGACGTGACTGCTGATGTGATTGGCTAATTCGCCTTCCACTTCTGGGAGTCATTGGGGTTTGTTTTTTAAGTTGTGTGCTGTAAGGAAATAAAAAGTTCCTGCTTGACTCTACTCCCCGCTGTGTCTGAACCCAGGGGCTGGGTGGCCAGCATGCACTTTCCCTCCTCGGCCAGGGCCATTCGGGAGGTCTTACAGAGGGAACCAGCAAATATGCATTCGACCATCTTGCTGATACAAGCAGCAACCTTGCTAGAAAGTGAATGTCCTCCTGTCTCTCCTCTGAACTCCCCAGGGGCTCTACATAAGGATGTCTCAGGAGGGTCACAGTTTATACAGCTGCCAGAGCAATTAATACCTGCAAATTATTCTTTGCACCTTTTAATTTTCAAAAAGTATCCTGGTGAGGACAATAAATTACACTTCCACTTCCTGCTGACCCTATAGATAAAATCCACCCAACTCACCATGAATGTAGCTTTCTTCATATTCCACCCCACACACACACTCACACTATCCAGGCCCTGCCCAGCTCCAACAACGTCAGGCACATTAACCTAGGAGCTGGCCGACACACAGCTAATTTTGGCTCTCCAGTCTTTGCTCACTCCGGAGGTCAGGGCCCAGGCTTTAGGTCCTGGACCTGCCCCGACTCTCTCTCCTTGAAGAGCCAGTTCCTTAATCTCTCCAACTTGTCCTTTCTGCCAGTCTTGCTTGTTTTTCTGCCTCTGTGCTAAAGACACCCTGCCATAGGCAACGTAAGGAAGGAAAGGTGGGTCAGTTTGGTTCATAGCTGAAGGATACAGTTCATTGTGGCAGCGACAGGAGCCAGAAGCCGTGGGTCACCGGGCATCTGCAGCCAGGAAGCCGACCGCAGTGAACGCTTGCCTTGCCTGTCTCGTCTTCAGTCTAGGACTGCGGGCCACGGAATGATGTCACCCACATTTAGGGTGGCTCTTCCCACCTCAATGAACCTCATTTAGAAAACCCCTCACAGGCGGGCCCACAGACACCTTCCTGCATGAGTCTGGGTCCTGTTGGGTTGACAATACAGGCTGTCACACTGCAATGCTAATTTTATACAATTGCTGCTGTCGTAGGTCATTGTTTGGGCCTATGGATGTGCTGGCACAGGAGTGCTTGGTAAGTAGCGCGTGTGATGGCCAAGAGTCTGGCTGTCTTCTCTCTGGGGGATTCCCATCCAGACTTGTCTATATCTCACCCTTCCTGCGGGCATCTTTATCTCACTTGCTAAGAATTTTTTCCTTCTCCTTGACTTTCACATATGCCTGCTTTTCTTCTTTCTTCAATATGAGGTGGTTTGGAAGAAAAGGGCTCCTGCAGGGCATGGCACTATCAGGAAGCATGGCCTTGTTGGAGTGGGCGTGGCCTCGTTGGAGGAAGTATCACTGTGAGGGCAGGTTTTGAGGTTTCTTATGCTCAGGATACTACCCTGCATCTCAGTCAACTTCCTGTTGACTGCAGGATATAGACCCTTAGCTAATGCTCCAGCACCATATCTGCCTGCCTGCCATGTTCCCCGCCATGATGAAAACAGACTGAACCTCTGAACTATATAAATGAAGCACCACAATTTAATGCTTTCTTTTTCTAAGAGCTGCTATGGTCATGGTGTTTCTTCACAGCAATAGAAACCCTCACCAAGACACTGTGTTATCTCAAATGGTTTGGGTGAGACAGGGCAGAAACAGAAGCAAGCAAATACTAGCAAACACCAGGCGAGTCCTCCAAGATTGTGGAGTCGAGAGAGGGGTAGTGGTAACTGAGAAAACCTTTCCCCTTTTAGTGGTTTAGAGTGTGTGAGTGTGTGTGTGTGTGAGAGAGTGTGTGTGTGTGTGAATGTGTGTATGAGAGAGTGTGTGAGTGTGTGTGTGAGTGTGTGTGTATGAGAGAGTGTGTGAGTGTGTGTGTGTGTGAGAGAGTGTGTGAGAGAGTGTGAGAGAGTGTGAGAGTGTGTGTGTGTGTGTGAGAATGTGTGTGTGTGAGTATGTGTGAGTGTGTGAGAGAATGTGTGTGTGAGAGAGAGTGTGAGAGTGTGTGTGTGTGAGAGTGTGTGTGTGAGTGTGTGTGAGTATGTGTGAGTGTGTGTGAGTGTGTGTCTGTGAGAGAGAGAGTGTGTGTGTGAGAGAAAGTGTGAGAGTGAGTGTGTGTAAGTGTGTGTGAGTGTGTGTGAGTATGTGTGTGAGAGAGTGTGTGTGAGTGCAAGTGTTGTGTGAGAGAGTTGTGTGTGTGTAAGTGTGTGCAAGTGTGTGTGAGTGAGTGTGTATGTGAGTGTGTGAGAGAGTGAGTGTATGTGAGTGTGTGTGTGCAAGTGTGTGAGAGAGTATGTGTGTGTGCGAGTGTGTGAGTGTGTGTGTGAGAGAGTGTGTGTGAGTGAGAGTGTGTGTACAAGTGTGTGTGAGAGTGTGTGAGTGTGTGTGAGATAGTGTGTGTGAGTGTGTGTGTGTGCAAGTGTGTGTGTGAGAGAGTGTGTATGAGTGTGTGAGTGTATCTGAGTGTGTGTGTGTGTGTTGGGAGATTGCCTTTTTTCATTTTCTGGTAGTTTTATTTTCGTTTTGTGATGTCTCACTCTGTTACCCAGGCTGGGTAAAGCAATCCTCCTGCCTCTGCCCCTCCTATCTCATAGGTACACACAGCTATGCTTGGCTGCTTACTGATTCTTCAACTTCCTCAGCTTCCTTGTGTTGAAATGGGGACACCAGGCCTGCCTGTGGCACGGAACTGTTGTGATTAAGCAGCTGATGAAACCAGCCCTAGCAGCTGCAGTGAACGTCCGCAAACACAGTCAGGGCTGCAGAGCTGGGCGAATTCTTAAAGGCCTCCTAAACAAAACAGGCCCCACCCAACTCAGGGTTTGGGCAACAGTAGAAGTGATCTCAATGGTCCAGCTGTGACTTTGTCCCCTGAAGCAGTCAGATCTCACACATAGGCTTTCTCCACAGAGCACTGGATCCCTCCAGAATGATCATCTTAATTCCTGCCTGGGGATGAAATATCTGACCCAAGGCTCTCAGTTGGATCTTTGTTGAAATAAGAGCAGCGGGGCTGCTTCCCCCGGCACCCGGCCGCCCACATGGCTAGCTTAGTTTATGCCCCGAAATAATTACACGGAAACTGTATTCTTTTAAACACTGCCTGACCCATTAGTTTCAG
>NW_004949108.1:4028197-4031063 GCF_000317375.1 Microtus ochrogaster | reverse complement strand
CAGTTTCTTTATTAATAAGAAATCATTCCCACATCAGATCTTCTGTCCTTAGAACAAGCTCTTCCCTGAACCTTTCAGGCCTTTCCCTAGCCTGCTGACAAGGAGCCAACCAGATGGCGATCTCCAGGACAGGGTACTGGGGGTACCTCCAACTCCGCTCTGAGAAGACACCCTTCCATTATTAAGAGGTGAATGCCCTTCTTAGCAGTAATCATGGGAACCAAACTGGACCCACCTAGATGTGTGCTGTGGCCCCCAACCTCCCCACGCCCTGGGTGCCCAAGCCTGAGCTCCCACAGCTGGGGGCAGGTTCTGCTCTATCACTGGGGGTCGGGTGGGGAGGTAGGCGTTGGAAGTCCTAGAAGCCTGTTCAGCTATCAAATCTTCTGAGTCTGGGGGTGGGAAGTCAATGTCTGCAGTAGCTAGGACCTATATGGGCAGCAGAGGGGATATGGCATCAGAAAGAAGGACAAAGTAAAGGCCATGGGAAGTTGCCAAGATGAAGTACCAGGCACAGGGGTCCGCCATGACAGTGACGCTGGAAGCAACAGAAGGGATAAAACCTCCGAGGCAGAGAGATGCTGCTTAGGAACACATGACTTTAAGAACACCGCCCAATGTGACCATGACTCTCTTCACTCACCTGGGGGGCATGGATGACAGTGATCATGTGGGGTTGGGGGCAGGGCAAATCACCCAGGGACAAGCACTGGAGCTGAGTAGCCTGCAGTTCATGCTGCCTGGTAGGGAGAGGCGCAGTTTCTCCTCCAGCACAGCTGCTAGCAGAATGAAGCTGTAACATTAGCTCCCTCGTGTTCTGGGAAAAAAAATCACTCCATCCTTTGGCAACTCTACAGATAAGGACAATTGCTATCGTCATATGACAGGCCACAAGGTCTAGGATCAGGAGAGTTAGAAAGCTTGCCAGGGGCTTCCAGATACTGAACGACAGAATTCAGGGTAACCTGGTCTTGAATGCAGACCCTAGAGTTTGCCTGACATGGGGAACCGGCTGCTCCCATCTGCTTGCTAGAGGCCCTAGGACCTGAGGTAATTCACCATCCAGGCCTCATAAAGTTCGCACATTCCCCAGGGTCCAGGGAGGCTTCCTGCAGACCAGTGGGGCCCAGCAGAACGCATTAAATTGAACCACTGCTCCTTGCTGTCTTCCTGCAACACACGTTCACACTGTACCAAAACCAATATAGATTTAATCCCCTCGGCTTTTTCAGGGTCTGCTTTTGCATGCTATGTCTGAAGTCTGGCAGCAAGAGACCTGCCTCCTGTGTGTGTTTGTAAAAAAGACAACCCTAGGCCTTGGGAGCTCCGTCTGTCATCCAGTGAGCAGCTATCTGCAGAGACCCCGGGGCCTGCAATTAGGAACTGAGGAAGACTTCACCTCTCAAAGAAGAAAGGAGAGGAGAGGCTAAAGGGTGGATGTCTACCAGCGGTCTGAGCAGAAGGGCAGGGGCACAGAGGAGAGAAAGCTGCTCAGAGGAAGGGGCACACAAATCTAGGCGGTTCCAGAATACTCCCTGTCTACGACGATTATCTCTCTGACGCAGTGCTGAGGGCAGCGCCCACCCCTGATCCACACAGTGTTTGTCTTTGATCTAGCGCAGAGATCACTAGCACTTTTAAATGATTGCTCAGAAGAGAAGCCCGAAAAGAATCAGAGAGCTGTCTTGCTTTGAAATCCTGCTACCCGAGGCTGCCAAAACAAAAGCTAATTCGCTGGGAATTTTCTCCCGTATCTGCGCTGTGATCGCTATGAGCTGTTGGGATCAGGGACAGTGGGTAGAACACTCCGAATGTCCAGTGTCATCCGTCCTCAGAAGCTTGTGGGGGCGGGAGAGGGGAGGAATTTATTTTAGGATCTGGTTTCCCTGTCGCATCATCACAGGGTAAGGAAACAGAAGGACACTCTCGTGAGGAGGTGAAAGAGAGGCATTTCTACAAGCATGGAGACCCAGGTGTAATAACCAGGTCCTGGAGCCCGAGCTCCACTTCCAGACATTTGTTGGCATCCAGCTTTGATTTCCACATCATGTATTCTGTGTGTCTCCTGGAATATGCTGGAATATGCCAGGCACTCTGCCTAGGGTCACAGATGGGCCCGAGTGTTCGGTCTACCCTCCTGAGCTCTGGTCTACCCAGCCGTGTGAGAAGGGCGTGTCAACATGCGTGGGATACAGGTGCACCGGCATTCTCGAGACTCGGACATGTGTGGGGGGCTGATCTTGCCCTCTCTACCTGGCAGAATTGGAAGAGCAAGCCCTCTGAGGGCTCTCAAAATTCCTACTAGAAGTCCCAGTGTGGATGGGGACAAGCTCACAGAAGAGACAACTAAAGATTATAAAGATTTTACCAGGCTTTTTCCTCTGGGCCACCAACCTGCTCCCAGATCGTGACACGGAGAGTTACTACTAGCTATAAATGCTTGGCTTAGTTTTGGCTTGTTTCTGGCTGGCTCTTTTAACTTAAATTATCCTGTTTCTCTTCATCTACCTTTTGCCTTGAGACTTTTACTTTTCTTTCTGTATATCTTACTTTCACTGCTTCTTGTGTCTGTCTGGCAGCTGCCCGGCTTCTTGCCCTGGATGTTTATCTCCCTTTCTCCCTCATTCTCTTCAGCTTAAATTTTTCCTCCTACTTATTCTCTCTGCCCGCCAGCCCTGCCTATCCTTTCTCTGCCTAGTGACTGGCTGCTCAGCTCTTTATTAAACCTTAGGCAGGCAAGGTGAAACATCTTCCTTACATAGTTAAACAAATGCAGCATAAACAAATGTAACACACCTTCACATAGTTAAATATTCTACAGCATAAACAAATGTCACACACCTTCACATAGTTAAGGTAATATTCT
>NW_004949108.1:3960030-4027907 GCF_000317375.1 Microtus ochrogaster | reverse complement strand
CACACCTTCACATGCTTAAATATTCTGCAGCATAAACAAATGTAACACACCTTCACATAGTTAAATATTCTACAGAATAAACAAATGTAACACATCTTTGCCTAGTTAAAATAATATCCCACAACAAAAGATAAGCCTGGCTTAATTCCGGGGGGAGGTGACCGTGGCAAGCAGGAGAAGATGTAGGAGGAGAAAGTTGTTTCTGGTCTGGGCCAGCGGGCCTGACAGCCACGTTGCCATCTGTCCCTCTATGAAGCTGGCCTGACCAGGGGGTGGGCGTGTAGGGAGGTAGCCTCTACTGTTCTCAGTACATAGTGTGGTCTGCATCCAACCTTAGCCCACGAGAGTGAGGGGGTGCTTGGGGGTACTCTGCCCCAGGAGAGTGAGAGCTCCTTCCACACGATGCCACTCATGCCCTCTCCCTCCTGTCACCCCCACAGTCCTGCACTAAAAGTGACCCAGAGGACCGATATTCTGGGAGCCCCCAAGATTCCGACTCCAATGTCTCTGGGTTTCTGAGGTAGGAAGGTCTACCTTACCTTTCCTGGGTCTCCAAGATGGCCATAGACATCCCAGTTTCTCTGCATAGCTCCTTTCTCTATTCCTGTCTCTTGGTACAACCTGACCTTCCCAGCCACCCTCTCCTTCCCAGAAAATGCCTCATCTGCCCCAGACCGAGCTTCCAAACTCTGCTATACCAGGAAAATGCTGACAAGGGAATTCAGGCAGGCCAGGACCCTGGGGTTGAGACCACCTGTCTAGCATAGATGGTTTGAAATCTCTACCACAGCATCTATTTTTAAGATGTGAACATTTTATTGTAGCCTAGCACGCAAATTTAAAGAAGTGCACCAATCATAGTCAGACGTGTTCAGATTCCAGAAGCAGCTCGGAATGATTAACAGCGAGCAGAGGTGCCCCCTGGTGGTCTCTCCCTGTCATTACTTCCACCAAGATAGAATTTCCTAGTCCATTTCTGCTGAATGATTTTTGTTTGTTCTGTTGTTTTGTTTTTCAAGCCAGGTTTTTTTTTTTTTTTTTGGTTTTTCGAGACAGGGTTTCTCTGTGGCTTTGGAGTCTGTCCTGGAACTCGCTCTGTAGACCAGGCTGGTCTCGAACTCACAGAGATCCGCCTGCCTCTGCCTCCCGAGTGCTGGGATTAAAGGCGTGAGCCACCATCGCCCAGCTAAAAAGCTGCCTTTTTTTGTGTGTGTTTTTTTTTTTTTTCGAGACAGGGTTTCTCTGTGGTTTTGGAGCCTGTCCTGGAACTAGCTCTTGTAGACCAGGCTGGTCTCGAACTCACAGAGATCCGCCTGCCTCTGCCTCCCAAGTGCTGGGATTAAAGGCGTGCGCCACCACCACTCGGCTTCAAGCCAGGGTTTTTCTGTGCAGCCCAGGCTGTTCTGGAACTCACTGTGTAGACCAGGCTGGCCTCGAACTCACAGAGACCCGCCTTCCTCTGCCCCAAGTGCTGGGATTAAAGGTGTGTGTCAGCCTACGCCGGATGTTTGAAACACATGATTTGATTATATTTCCGCTGTCTATCTGCTACTTGCTAGTTATTTCTTTACCTGGGGCTTGCTACATACTTAATAAACTTACTCATTCAGATCTGGAAGTGGCAATTGTACATCATTCTCGGGATTAACCAGAACACCCTTCCACCCAAGTCTCTTGGAGAAGGTGCCTGTGTAGGAAGGAAGTTCTCTCATGGAAGGGGAGAGGCTATATAAGAAAGGGAAGACACACCCCATTAGAAACTCTGAGTGGCTCCGGGGCCAAAGGAGACCACAATTTCCTATCTGCCCTTGCACATCCAGCCAGTCAAGGGCACACAGGGTAGAGGCCTCGTTCTAATCTATTTGGTGCAGGGCTGCGCCTGCCCTCTCAGGTACTGGACGCAGCAGGGGTGCTAGAGACCTTGTAAAAGCAGTGGCTTCTCTCTGGGGCAGCCTTCCAGAAAGTCACTCCATTTTCCCCACTCCACGAACCAAGACTCTCAGAAACCACTGTGCTTCCACAGGCTGGGCTGGGGTTAGGGTTCTTAGGGAAAACTCCAGAAAACAGTCTAGAAAAATCACTTGGAGAGGCTGATGAGGTGGTTCAATCAGGACCGTGCTCACTCTGCAAGCATAAAGACCTGAACCCATATAAAACTGATGCACACGGTTCTACATGCTCTCAAGATCAGCTCTGGGGACACAGGGACAGGTGGATCCGCCTGGGGTTTGCTTCCAGCCAGTTTAGCTGAGGAGCCCAAGGTCCACGGGAAGCTTTGCCTCGAAAGGACAGCATTTCAGAGGATACTGGGGGTTCTCTGGACACCACATCCACGCACACAGATACACATGGGCCTGCATTTAGAAGAGGGAGGTGGAGACAATGAGATGGCCCAGTGGGTAAAGGTGTTGGCAAGCAAACCTGGGGACCTGAGGTCAATCCCCAAGACCCACGTGGTGGGAGGAGAGAACCAACTCACAAAAGTTGTGCTTCAACTTCCACACACATTCCCTGGCACGTGTGCACCCACATACATACATGCAAGTAGATGAATAAATACTATTTCATTCTAAAGGAAAGGAAAATCTGTGGCTCTTCTGGAAGATGCTCCCAGGACTCTGCAGAAGGAAGAGTGAAACTTCCCAGCAAAGGGCACTTGGCGCCACCTGGTGGTCTTCGTGATTATAACACCAGTGTGGTAAGTACACACACACACACCCCAAGACCGGTCAACGGAGAAGACTCTGCCCCTTCAACCGGAATTTAATAATTGCTTTCTTACAAGTTCACTGGCTCAAATAATCCAGCCCAATCGAGCGAAAGAGGGACACTGATATCTGCCAATTTGTCGTTTGCACATTTATTCTTCAGTCATTGCCATTCATTCCTCGGGTGCTAGGAGCAGGGAGGGAGGGGGAGGATATAGCTCCTCTAGGCAAAGTAACAAAGTTATGGCTACCATCTTGGTCTTGTGTGTTGAGCACAGCAGGAGGTAGACGGGGCCCTTCTACAAAGTAAGAAGTCATTAGGAAGATGGGGAAGGATGGGATGGGAAGGGACACTTCTAGAAGAGGTGACAGGTTAACATCAAGGCTTGGACTTAAAGGAATAATGGGAGTCAACCATGGCAAGGAGGGGCCAGGGAGCTAGGTGTGGTCAGGGAAGGAGAGCTTCCTGTAAAACCTCAGAAGGACCTTTGCCTGAGGCTGGTAGCCTCCCCACGGTGAAGCCACCAAGCCACAGAAAGTGATGTATGCCCTCACAGATGACCAAAAGGTCCACTTAGCCAGGGTTCTCATCCTCAAAGACTCCAAGGTTCACCCTTGCAAGTGAGAATCAGCACGGGGACACAAGGACAAGTGGGCAGAGTAAGACGACCAGTTGACTCTGCTCCTTTGTTTGTGTCCTGTTCCAGGGCACCTGGTTTGTGCTCTGCAACTGTCTTGTGACCAGGCATCTAGATTAAAAAACTTTCACTTAAAGAGCTGATTGTTCTGTAAATAAACACATCTGTCACAGGGCTGGGCTCAACAGCTCTGGCCCCGAATATATAAGGCCTTGGGTTTAATCCCCAGACCACAAAATAAAACAGTCAAACTTTACCCACTTCGTCACAGCTTTATTTATTTGTATGCTTTAAAAAAGAGAGAATAAAGAAGAGGAGGAGAAAGAAGGGAAGAGGAGGAGGAAAGGAAGGAGGAAGAAGAGGAGGAAAAGAAAGAAGAGAAAGAGGAGGAAGAGGAAGAGGAGAAAGAAGAGGAAGAGGAGAAAGAGGAAGAGGAGGAGGAAGGAGGAAGAAGAAGAGGAGGAGGAAGAAGAAGAGAAGGAAGAAGAGAGGGAGAAAGAAGAGAGGGAGAAAGAAGAGGAAGAGGAGGAAGAAGAGGAAGAAGAAGGGGAGGAGGAAGAAGAAAAGAAAGAAGAAGAACAAGAAGAAGAGCAAGGACCTCTCGATCCCCAGAGAGCTGTGGGGAAGGTAGAAATGGAAAGAAACAAAAATGGAGGAGAAGGAGGCTGTCACACTACCAAGGCCAGAAATGTTGGAGCCTGGGCAGTATTTAGGGTTTTTGTTGAAGTTTTTTTTTTTAATTACGTGTGCATGTGTATGCATGTGTGTACATATGTGTGTATATGTATGTATATGCATGAGTATATATGTATATATGTATGTGTGTATGAGAGAGAGAGAGAGAGAGAGAGAGAGAGAGAGAGAGAGAGAGAGAGAGAGAGAGAACATGCAAACCTGAAGGTAACTTTCAAGAGTTGGTTCTCTCCTTCCCTCCTGAAGTCCCAGGAGCTGAACTCAGGTCACCAGCCTTCGGCAAATGTTTTTATCCATTGAGAAGTCCTGTCGGCCATGTTTTTCTTTGTTATTTTAGTTTTTTGAGACAAGGACTATTTTTGCAGCTCTGACTGTCCAGTTACTCGACATATAGACCAGGCTGGCCTCTGTCTCTGTCTACCAAGTGCTGGGGTTAAAGGTGTACACCAGTGTGCCTGACCCAGATTTTAGTTGTGGGTTTTTTTTTTTTTTTTTTTTTTTGTTTTTTTTTTTTTGACAGGACTGCATGTGGCCAAACTTACCTCCAACATGCTATATAGCCAAGGATAGCCTTGGATTAGTGATCCTCCTGCCTCCACCTCCTGAGTGCTAGGGTTACAGGAATGGGTCTGTGTGGTTTTGTGTGGTACTGGAGGTGCTAGCCAGGCCTTCCTGCATGCCAGGTAAGCACTCTGGCGACCGAAGCAGGATCTGCATGCGTGGAAGAGAGAAGTTCTGCTAATGTTTCAGATCTGTGAATGAGGAAGAAAACTGTGTAATAAACCTGTGCCTCTGACAAGAGCAGACTCTGATAAGCCAGGAGCTTTTGTTTGCAAAGCCCAAAAGTCAACATCCCTGTGGCTTGTGGCAAAGACATGGGCCACACCAGAGAAAGCAGGTATGTGTGTGTCTGAGAGCTTGGGGGACCGGAACAGTAACCAACTGCCTGGCCAAGGGGGACTGGCTGTGAAGCACCGTGGAAGAACCACTGTCCTTGGTGCCCCTCCAGAAGAGGGTGTGATAGTTATTTTATTTGGTGCTGTGACAACAGCAGCTGGCTGAAGGAAGGGTTTGTTTTGGCTCAGGGTTTGAGGGCACAGTCCACGGCAGGGAAGGCATCTCAGCGGGAGAGTGGGGCAGCTGGTCGTACTGCGTCTGCAGTCAGGGAGACGCAAGAAGGATGCAGGGCTCAGCTTGATTTCTCAAGCCCACATGTAAGGTGGGCAGTCCCCTTATCTAATCCAATCGAGATACTCCCTCACAATCAATCCTAGTTGATTCTAGAGCCTGCCAACTGACAGTATTGATTAGTACGTACACACACACACGTACGTACACACACACTCAGTTTTTAAAGAGAAATAATATGTAAATGCAACCTAAAAAAAAAAAAAAAACCAAGTCAGGCCTAGTGGCTCACACTTGTAATCCTAGCACCAGAGGGGGTGAGTCAGAGAAATCACCAGTTTGGGGCTAGCCTAGACTTCTTAGCAAGACCCTGTCACAAAATACTGAAAGAAAGAATGAAGGACGGAGGGAGAAAGTGTGAAAATTAAATTATAAGCAAAATCTACATTTAAAAGCAGATTTGTTTTTCATAAAAATCAAGGTTGAGGAACTGGGGAGAACGTTCGGTGAGTAAGAGCATTCCCTGCAAAACCTGCGGACCTGGGTTCTGATCCCCGGCACTCTGGTAAAAAAGCGGAGCAGGGGGGCTGGAGAGATGGCTCAGAGGTTAAGAGCACTGGCTGCTTTTCCAGAGGTCTTGAGTTCAATTCCCAGCAGCCACATGGTGGCTCACAACCATCTGTAATGAAATCTAGTTCCCTCTTCTGGCCTGCAGTGCAGGTGTACATGCAGGCAAAACACTGTGTACATAATAAATAAAATTTAAAAAAAAAAGCGGAGCAGGGTTGGGTGATGGGGGAGGGAAGTGGCCAGAACGCAGCAGGACAGCTGGTGCTCTCTGGCCAGCCAGTACAGCTGGCAAAGCTGCAGGCTGCAGGTTTAGGGAGAGAGTCTATCTCAAGGAGATAATACAGAGAGAAGTAGAAAAAGACACTCTACAGCTATGTTCCCATGGGCATGCCTTCACGGGTATACACACGCACACACCTGTATAACTTAAACAGAGCATTACATATATTATCATTTTTCTTTGGCCTCAGAACCTGCTATTACTCCAGAGGGCACTACAAAGAGGTTTGGTCCATGAATAATTTCAAGTTTTTTAATACCCTCATAGATAGGGTACAATTATTACAATACATATTTGGCAGCTATGGAAGCTGAGACCTAGAAAATCTGCAGCCCCTAGGGATCCTAAGACAAGGAAGAAAGTCAGCACTGGAAACACATGCTCGAAAGATCTAGCTAAGCTCTTTTTCTGTCAGGCCCCTGGATGAGTTCACTCGCCCCCAGAGAGGAAGGATGTCTGGTCTGTCTCCTGCTTCCTCAGCCAACATAAAAGGTACTCTTGTCCATCAGCCTCAGAGTCCATGGCCCAGTAAGAACAAGAAGTTCAGGGCCAACAAACCCTGTGCTTTCTATGGGGCCAGAATGAATGGAAGCCCTGGACAAAGGAAAAGAGTCTTAAGGTGGTAGCTTGTCCCACACTGCAGTCCCCTTTGAGGGCTCTCCATGGTGTAAGACCTTAGCTTGGTGTCCTAGTCAGTGTTTGATTGCTGTGAAGAGACACCATGACCTCAGCAACTCTGAAGAAACAAAGCATTTAACCGGGGCTGGCTAACAGCTCAGAGGTTTAGCCCATTACCATCATGGGGGGTAATACAGCAGTACACAGACAAGGTGCTGGAGAAGGAGCTAAGAGCTCTACATCTGGACCCGCAGGCAGTAGGAAGAGAGAGTCTCTGGGCTTGGAATGGGCTTTTTGAAACCTCAAAGCCCATCCTTAGTGACATACTTCCTCCAACAAGGCCACACCTCCTAATACTTTCAAATAGCGCCAAACTGGAGAGATGGCTCAGCGGTTAAGCGTACTGGCTGCTCTTCCAAAGGACCTGGGCTCAACTCCTAGCTACCACATGGTGGCTCACGCCTGTCTGTAATGAGATCTGGTGCCTTCTTCAAAGAGTACCACTCCCTAGTGGCCAAGCAGTCAAAGATAGGATGGGGGTGGCATTCTTATTCAAACCACAAAACTTGGTCAGCAAACTCAGCGACTCAAAGGTTCACACTTTCTATGATCGCTGTTGACGGGCACTTGGGTGGCTTCCCTGGCCCATCAGCAGGCTGGTGGAGTACAATGGCGAAAGGCCCACACGGTCTCGGTCTCATCTTCCTGCCCATCCACAGGCCGTTGGCAAGGAGACGCCTCAGGCGTGACAGACTGTTTGCACTTCAGCTTAAGAGACCCAGTGCTGGCAACACCTCACAACCCTAGGCAATGAAGGAAGACACATGCAAATCCCCAGCCTGGGGCCACTGACAAGTGGCTACCCAGGCAGAGGGCTCGCATTAAATTATGACAGAAGTGGCTGAATGGGACACATTATTGGCTGTTCTGCACCAGCTGTGGGTCAAGTCAGTGACTGTCAACCTGTGGGTCGTGACCCCTTCTGGGTTGACCAACCCTTTCACAGGGGTAGTATATCAGATATCCTGCATATCAGATATTTACATTATGATGCATAACAGTGGTGCAATACAGTTAAGAAGTAGTGATGAAAATACTTTTATGATTGGGGGTCCCCACAACATGAGGAACTGTATTAAAGGGTCACAGCACGAGGACGGTTGAGAATCACTGATCTAGATGCTACTGGAAACAAAAGAAATCAAAAGTTTCTACTCTGGTTCTTCTTAAACAAGGTCTTTGAATCTAAAAGCTGAAGTATAAAAGAGACTTTGCGAATACAAAAGAAACCCTCACCCATGAATTCCTTCTCATCTCCTTCAGTGATGGGCAAATTATCAAAGTGACACAATCTAAAGGGAGAAGGGAGTCTCAGTGAGGTATTGTCTGGATCAAGGCGGTCTGCGGACCTATCTAGGAGGTTATCTTGACTCTATTCTCTGGTGTAGGAAGACATGCCCACTGTGGGTGGCACCATTCCCTATGCAGGAAATCCTGTATAATATATATATATATATACATATATATATATGTAAATCCTGTATATAAGTAGAGAAAGGAAGTTGAATTCATGCATGAAATGCATTCACTCTGTGTCTATATTAAACAGCACAGAAAGCATCACACGAAGGAACAAAATCCTCACAGATATCTTTAACAATGTTACGAGGGATTAAATCACTGACTCCAATTGACCCAGACAACAAACAGAACTATAAACATCATTGTTTATCAACCAATTTCCATAAATGAATATTCATTTTAGAAAATGGCTTTCAATATGTTTCATGCCTGTTTACGTGATACTGGAAATCAAACCCAGGACCTCCTTGCACGTGAGGCAAAGCACTCCGCCAGCTGAGCTACAGCTCCATGGGTCCTATTTGTGAGGTTCATGGGGCCAAGCACACTGTGCTGGGCACAGTTGTACACACTGTAGGCATTCAGAAAGTCTGTGCTGAGTGAAAGAACCAACTCTACTGGGAAGGGATCATCATGTCTCTGTTATACTTAAGAAAACAAGAATAGGGGCTGGAGAGATGGCTCAGAGGTTAAGAGCATTGCCTGCTCTTCCAAAGGTCCTGAGTTCAATTCCCAGCAACCACATGGTGGCTCACAACCATCTGTAATGAGGTCTGTTGCCCTCTTCTGGCCTGCAGGCATACACGCAGACAGAATATTGTATACATAATAAATAAATAAATATTAAAAAGAAAAAGAAAACAAGAATAGGAAAAAAAAATGCATCCAGTATCCCAGAGCCAGGATGGGCTAGGGTTTGCCGCAGTAAGTAGGGAGCTGAACTTTGGGGATTACTCCAATGGCAGGCTGTTGCTCTCCCATGCTGCGGCGGGCTTCTTGACCAATGAGAAAGAAACACCACCACAAGGATTCTTCTCAGATCACGCTTTACTGGAGTGCACTTGGTTGAGAGAGAACATGAAGCGAAGGGGGGCAAGAAACGAGAGAGCAGGAGAGAGGGAGAGGGAGAGCGGCAAGGGAGGAGAGAGACGAGAGGGGCGAGAGACGCGAGAGGGGCAAGAGACGCGAGAGGCCCGGGGGCACAATGGCGGCTGCTTATATAGGGAATTGGCACACGGGTCGCCCTGTGATTGGCTGCCACCATCAGCTGACACCAGACTGCATCGAGATAGGCCCAGGGACCCATATTCACCAAGCATGAGGGAAGCGGGGGACACGCAGCTCTCAAAGGCATAGCCAAATATGGGGTTGTTTATAACCAACAAGACAGGATGTGGCGCCATCTTGTCCGGCTCACTACACCATGCCCTGTGTCTCTTATAGCCAAGCTTCCACCCTGCTCCACAGGACACCACAGGCCTCAGGACAAAGGAGCCTCTTTCAGAGTACCGCTGATCTCACGCCGTGGGGAAGGGCACCCACAGCCCAGCCATGCACTGCTTCTGATTGGGCTTGGAGGCCTCACACCTGACTTGGGCTCACGTTAATAGAACTAGAGCCGAGCAGGATGCAAATTACCCATCAGGAGCAGGAGCATCAGGTGGGGGGCTCCTGTGAAACACATTGTAACAATTCCCCTCAGGTAAATTCACCAAATTACCACAATTACACAGGCACCAATCGCCCTCCTAGCTATAGTCTTTAAGAACTGAAGATACTATCAATGCTTCTTGCAGTATTACCAAGAAAGGAAAGAAAAAACAAAGAGCTATCTGTCAACAGAGGAATGGGTAAAGAAAACATCCATTCCTGCAATGGGAAATCATTCAGCCTTAAGGAGAAATGAAAGTCTAACACACACTACAACATGGAGTGACTTTGAAAGCGCGTACGGCGGCTTACATACACCATGCTGTATGTGGTAGATAGACGATAAAGGATATTAATGACAAAGCACTTACGTTTTAGAAGCTGGAAAGTATGCTGACCAGGGACGCGGGAGAGGGAGGAATGTTAAGTTCTTAGAGGCAGAATTTCGGTTTAGAACGACGAGAAATCTGGGTGTGGATACTGGTGATGGCCACAGACCGCCGTAAGTGAGGAGCTGGGGACGTAGCTCAGCGGCGGCGGAGTGTTCTCGCGCCTGTGAGGCCTTGGGTCTGATACTCAGCCCTGTGAGAAAATGCAAAGCAGTGAAGCACGATTAATAAAGAACTCAGAGAGAGAGATTGGGGTTCAGCCTGAAGATCAGAAGAACCAAACAGCCAGCCACTGGCTCTTACCGCGACCTCACTCCGAAAATGGTGATCCTGCTTCCAGGAATCTCAGAATAAGACTGAGCCTGAGAGCGGTCTCCTCCCATTTTATAATCCTCTCTAGGGCTGGGATTAAAGGCATGCACCGCCCAGTTTCTATGGCAACTAGTGTAGCTACTGGGATTAAAGGTGAGTGTCACCACTGCCTGGTCTGTAAGGCTGACCAGTGGGGCTGTCTTACTCTCTGATCTTCAGGCGAGATTTATTTATTAAAATACAAATGAAATATCACTACAAAGCAGCAAATCGTGTGTACATTTTACCACAGTGAAGAAGCAAAAACAAGCAAACAGAAAGATTAATGCTGGGTTCCACGGTACCAGGGTCTTCATTGAAGCGGAACCCAAGAACACAGCAGCACACTGTGCCTTTGTCTCCCTGACCTCTGTGTCGGCTGAGTGCTTCCAGGCCGGTGGCTGGCTGTGCCTCCAGCAGTACCTAGCACAGTCCGGTCGTCTTAGTTTGTTTTCTATTGTGATAAAAACACTGACGAAAGACAGTGTGGAATGGAAAGAGTTAACTTGGGTTAGGGTCCATCATCAAAAGACAAGGGCAGGAACCTGGAAGCTGAAACTGAAGCAGAGACCCCAAGGGAACCCTGCCTCCTGGCTTGCCTCCTAGCTCATGTTCAGTTACCTTTCTTAAACAGACTAGGACCTTCTGTCCAGTGGTGGGCTGGGTCCATCATGGATTATCAACCAACCAATCCAAAAACAAACAAACAAACAAAAAAATACCCACACGGACATACCCATTGGGCACATTGATGGAAGCAATTCCTGGAGGTCCCCCCTTCCTCTTGTTCGTGTCTAGTTGACAGAGGCCACAGAGGGGTACTGCTTAGTGGCTTTTTCCTCACGGCTTGGTTAGCTTACTCTCTTATAGAACTCAGGATCACCAGCCCAGGGACGAACCTCCTCAATCACTAATGAAAAAAACGCCCTACAGATGGATCTTAGGGAAGCATTTCCTCAATTGAGACTCCCTCCTTTCAGATAATTCTAGCTTGAGTCAAATTGCTATAAAATTAGCCAAGCACAGTCACGATGTTTCTGTGGCGGCCCAGGTCCACCCTAGGCTTCATGCATACTAGACAAGAGCTCTACCAACAGAGCAGCGTCCCCAGTCATTATTTTTAATTGTGTCTTACTCTGTTAGCCTTAAAACACCTTTGTAAATATTGTTGAGCGCTCTCTCGGCCAGGTGATACAGTTTAGTTCCCATCCCCCACCGCCAAGACCGAAGAACCCTGCTCTTTAAACTGAGGGTCACGGGGGTCACGTGAGTGAACAAGGCTTTGAAGTCACTTTAACAAAATAAAGAAGTGTGGAATGATGCTATATACTGAGTAAGCTCGGCAAATGGGTTTCACTGGATACTCAGTCCGCATACAAAGGAATAAATATGACATTTAATAAGGTCGTAAACACACTTGAAGACCCGCTGCTAATTGTCCCAACAGAAAGAGACAGTTTAAAGAGTGAGAACTGGAAGGGGCCACGAGGGAGGCAAAGAGGAAAGAGAATGAGGGACTGGGAGAAATGAAGACCTCAGCCTTGGAGTCTTCAGTTAACCCAGGAAAACTTGAGAAGACGAGCGGGACTCGCAAGGACGTAGCCCGACGTCCACTGGACCTGCCCCTTCATCCCCCGCCCATCCCGACCCCGCCCCATCCCGCTCCGCTCCTCGGCTGGTCCCTGGCCCCACGGGGGGTGGGGGTGGGGACCCAAACCGGTAACCTCTACCCGGCCGCTTCCCATTGGCCATGCACGCGAGCGAAGTCTACAGAGGCCAATGAGCGGCGGCCACGGCGCGGCGAGCCCTTCCGGCCCGCCCCCGCGCGCCGGCGCACCGCCCGCTAGAAGCCAAGGGCGGGACGTGGGCGCGGCAGAGCCGAAGCGGCGGCGGCGCGGACAGAATGCGGCTTCTCGGCATGGCTCGCCTGGAGCTCGGTAAGCGCGGCCCTGCGAGCGTAGGCCGGGCTGGGGTTGGCCGGAGAGTCCGGGGCAGCGGAGCAGGCCCGAGTGGAGGGAACGGGGTGCCGGCCCGGCTTGGGGACTTCTTGGCCGGCGGGGAGGGGGAAGCCCAGCCGGGCCCTCTGCAGGAGGCCCCGGAGAGTCGGGGACTCACTGCTTCTGCTCACCTCGAGCGCCGGCCACCACCGGTCCAGCTCAGCCTTCACTTTTGGGCGCGTGTCGTAGAGGTCTGACCTGAGATGCGGACTGAAGGTGGGCAGTGCCTTCCAAGGGAGGCCTCACCGCATGCCTTTGAACGTCCGCCTAGGTGCCCCGGAGTGATGGTTAGCGACCCAGTGGGTGAATTTTGGAGTCCCCTCCTTCCTCGGCTGGCTTTGTTCACGGCCCTAGAGTCTTTAGACAGTCCTTCACGCAGCCTAGATCATGACTGGAAAGAAAGTAAGATAGGTCCCTGCACTCCCTCCTCTTTCATTTACTGTCTGTGACCGGCAGCGTGTTTTCTCACCTCTCTGCCAGTGTTCTTTTTATTTTTTTCTTCTTTCAACTGTCCTCACCCTATGAGCGGTAGTACATGTTTAAGAAGTACTTGCTGGGTTACCGTAGAGAGCAGATGAGAGGGAAAAGATTTAATCTCTAGCTTTCCCCGTGAGTGGTTGGGAAAGAGAGCCTATCAATTAGCTCATTATTTTAATCAGGTAGTCAGCCCTCTTTTGGACACCCTGCTGCAGGCGGGTGCCAGGCAGAAATATTACAGGCGTGAATTTCTAACACCCTTAACGGCTGCGGAGATTGAATGGGAAGCCACAGATGGCCAAACCATCTGCACGCATGGAGTGTGGACCCCGGGAGTTCTGTTTCCCGGTGGTGCTCATAGTCACTGTAGAGTGGCCCAGCGCAACTTGATGGGTCAGCATTGACCTACTCGCCCCACCCGAGGAGGGGGGTGATGCTGGGAGAGCAGATATGAGGGGACAGTGTGTTTGATCCTGACCTGGTAGATCTTGGAGCCATCAGTTGGGTAGACTGAGGAAGAATTGGAAGGTTCTGCTTCTCTTGGCCATTTGTGCAGGCATCCACAGGGATGGGTAGTGACTCCATGCCTCAGGGAGGGAGGCATTTCTTTTGCATGGGCAATTTGTGGTTCAGTCTTTAGAGAACTTTTGCCTAGTTCTCTAAAGAGCTTTCCTTAACAGATGGCTACCCAATTGAAACAACTTATCAAAGATCTAAGACCTAAACACCTTAAAAAACTTAGAGTGACCACCAGTCAGAAGTAGATTGCAGCAAGGTTCTAGTGTGTTGGAGGTCCTTGTCCATATGACTTTGTGTACAGAGTTTCCATAACTTCTGATTTTTTTTTCTCCAGCTCTGAAATTTTTGTAAGACGTTAGTGTATCAAGTAAGTATGAATTCATAACAATTTCATAAACAAAATAAACTTCTTATAAAGGAGTAGAACTCACTGGACACGGCTTTAATCCCAGCACTCTTGCGACAAGCTCTACGAGTCCCTTGGCTGAACAGCACCATCCAATAGAAACACAATGATGTGAATGCTCTATGTAATGTAATCCTAGATTTCCTAGGTGCCACACTAAAGCGGAAGAGATGAGGGCACTTTGAGTTAATTTTACGTAATGACCTCATTTATGGTGGCAACCCCATTGGATTGTACGCCCTAATGATGCCCTAGCTGTCCCTATTTGTGGCTTTGTCACAGTGATGAGATCGGCTGCATGCATACTTTACAGGACGCATCCTGTCACTAAGCCCTGCTCATCGGTACTTAACCCATCATGATTTCAGCACATGCTCAGTATGAAAATATTAATAAAATTTGTTTCTATTTTCTCTCCAACTCTTTGGAATCCAGTATGTTTGGTTTTTGTTTTGTTTTGTTTTACCCTTGGAGAACCTTTCAGTTTGGGGTAATGACATGTGGCTGATGGCTTCCATAGTGGATAGTAGCTTGAGGGACCAGCCCCACTGACTGAGCCGGCATTTAGAATTGTACTCATCCTGCCCCACTCTGTGAATTAGATGAAGGCCTTCCAGAGAGCCCCCCCGCCCCCACCCTCACCAACTCTGGATTCCCATCCTGTCCCACTCTGTGAATTAGATGGAGGCCTTCCAGAGAGCCCCGCCCCCACCCGACAGACTCTGGATTCCCATCCTGACTTGGGCCATTTTGTTGAGATCTTCATTGTCCTTCACCTCTCCCGCTGTGCACATAGGTCCGCACAGATCGGTCCCATCTCCACACCGAAGCTCCCCTCTATTCTGCACGGGCTTGCTCGCCCCAGTTCCTCCTAGCAAAACTCACTGAAAGGGCTGTCTGGACTTACTGCCTCCTCTCTCCAATCCGCTGCCCACTAGCTGCTGGTTATTTTTACTGTACAGTTGCCCAGGTGCTCACAGACAACTTTGTCATTAAATGCAGTAGCGAGCTTCAGCCTATCTGTCCCCTGGTAGTGTGTTGATTGTCTCTCAGTCCATACTTCTTGGTTTGTGTGACATCACTCTTAGTAAAGGCCACTTTTATTTCATAAGTTTCTACAATATTGACCCCATCTATAATTCAAATGCAATATATTTCTTAGACATTTATATTTGGATATATTAGCTGTATAGAATAGTGGGTTTCCTTGTGACATTTCATGCATGTACATAATGTACTTTGGTCATGTTCACACATACACACATGCGCACACACACACACACCATTACCCTTTCCTATTTCCTGTCCCTCTGGTCCCATTCCTTTCTCTGTAGTTCCCTTCTGTTGTGTGTTTGTGACGTGGGAGTGTGTGATACATTCTCTTGCATGTAGAGATGTATATGCCTGTGCTTGCATACGCAGAGGCCAAAGGGGCATGTTGAGTGTCTTCCTCTATCACTCTACCTCATTCCCGTGAGAGAGGGTCACTAAGTCAAAGGCTCACCTTTCAGCTAGGCTGGCCGGCAAGCTTCCAGGATCCTTCTGCCCCTCCCCTCCTGTCCCCCCATGGTGGTGTTACAGGCATGTAAAGCCGTGCTCATCCCTTAATGTGAACAGTAAGGGTGCAAACTTGGATCGTCATGCTTGCATAGCAAGTGCTCTTAATCCACTGAGCCATCTCCCCTGCTTTCTCATCTTTAAAAAACAAATTGGATTCCATCAGATGCAGCATTCTTGAATAATGTATCTGTGTATTCATGCCAAGGCATACATAACCAACGGCTTGGAAACAGGAGTTAGAGAGCTACTCTGTCACTTGGCATGTTTGCATTGACCATATGTGGGTCTTTTCTTCCTGTGTTTGCTTATTTACAAAATGAGGATGATTCCTAGATTCTAGCTGTGAAGAGTCAGGCGCTTCATTTGACATTGGAAGCAGCAACTGGCATGATTTTGAGTGATCCATGCCCTTCATGCCCAGCACTGCAACAGGAAGGACCCAAGGGCAGAGGCAGGCCCAGGCTGTCCTCCTCAGCAGGGTCCTTGGGTTGGAGAGGATCCTGTACTGTGGGCCGTGCTGTCACTGTGTTTTGTCGTTTGTCCAGGTCTGGTGAGCTGTGCCTTCTTTCTGGCAGTCAATGGTCTGTATTCCTCTAGTGATGACGTCATCGAGTTAACACCATCAAATTTCAACAGAGAAGTTATTCAGAGCAATAGCCTGTGGCTTGTAGAGTTTTATGCTCCATGGTACGTATTATAAAATAGTTACGCCTTTATACATCATTATAAAGATGAACCGGTTGATTTATTTTGCTGTAGTGTCACTTGCTCCAACTGACCTGTAATTATATAGACCAGGCTGGCCTTGAACTTGCTGAGATCCACCTACCTCTGCCTCCCCAGTGCCAGGATTAAAGTTGTTATACCATCATGCCCAGCTATTTTTAATTGTGTTTATGTGCACATAGTACAGGTGTCCTGTGTGGTCTAGGTTGGTCTGGAACCCTGGAGTTGTGTAGCCCAGGCTGACCTTGAACGTAAATGTTTTTGCCTCAGCATCCTGAGAACTGAGATTACGGATCTATGCCACCATGTCCAAATAGTTGTAGATGAGGAGACTGGACTGCACATGTCAGTCTCTTGAAAGCCTCAGAGATTGAGTCAGTTGTGGGGAAAAGGTTCTTACAGCCAAGCATGACGACCCGAGTTCAGTCCTCGGGACCTACGGTGGAGCAAGGCCGGGGCTTCCATACGTGCACAGAATGCAATGCTGCACTGCGCGCTGGGTAAAGCCTGTGCTGGAAAGGAAAGCAAAGGCGCAGCAGTGGGAAGTGTGCAGAGCTGTGGTGGTCATAAAGTGGCAGAACATCAGACCTCTGCGAGCAGCTGAAGATGAGCTAAGCTCAGAAGTGAGCAGCATCTTGTCAGCTTCAGAAGGGATATTCTTAGTTACTTTTCTAGTGCTGTGGTAAAACACCACAACCAAGGCAACTTTCAGAAGAGCTTATTTGGGCTTATGGTTCAAAAGGGAGAGTCCGTAGTGGTGGAGCCGAGGTGGCCGACCAAAGGCATGGTGCTGGAGTGACAGAGACAGCTGACTAGAGGTGCCATGAGTTGAAACACTCAAGGCCCACCACGGTGATACACATCCTCAAGCAAGGCTGCACCTTCTAGCCTGCCCACACAGCAACACCAGCCGGGCACGGAGTAGCACAGTAACCAGGACTACGAGAGCATCACAGGATATGACACAAGGCAGGCTCTTATCAAGTTTCCCAGGCTGGCCTTGAACTTGTTCCTTTGCCTTAGTCTTCCCAAATAGCCGGGATCACAGACCTGGGCTCATGGCATTCTTACCATCGGATCCCAAAGTCCTGAGTGGGTGTATTTTAGGGTGTGCCCGCTGAAAGTTCTGTTGTGGATGCTGAGACTGTTCTCGAAACTTAGCACTGCTTCTTGGGAAATTACCTAAGGGTCAGTCCTAACGTTCATGCCAGCACAATGCTTTGACTATCTTCTAAAGATTTTAAAATTTAATTGCTGGTTTCCATCGTTAGCCCATCTGAATTTGCCTGGCAAATAGTACTCATACAGGCTGCTAAGTTATCAAATGGCTCTGGGAGGCGATTTTGCACACTCAGCTTCTTATGTCGTGGGTAGTTCATTTGTTTTTGAGAGCTGCAGCACAAGAAAACATCCCCAGGAAACCTAGCAGATGGTGTGATCTCGAAGGCAGGTTCTGGATGTGGTAGGCAACGACTATGCTGGCAGTTTTGTGTGTAGTGTTCTGAGAAAATGTCTAATTAGAACAATCGCTTTCGGCCTTTTTCTGCTTGGTTTCTAACATCCCAGAGACAACTGTGGGTTCCCTCACAAAGGAAAGGCTTTAGATGTAGGGCATAATGGCACATGCTGTTAGCTCTAGCGCTCCAGAGCAGGAGATGTGGGGAGTTCCGGGGCTACATAGCAAAAACTTTTCTTTAAAACACTTGGGAGAATCTTAAGTTCAGCGTCAACCTTTGGACTACATGAGACTCAAAAAGAGATGAAGGGACAGAGTACAAATTGAGGATCTGTCTACAATGCTTGGGGCCAGAGGTATTTGGAGTTTCTCAGATTTTGAAGTATTTACACAGATTTAACCCACTGAACATCTCTAAAACTCAAAAACGCAGAACTGGGTGTCATGCAGTGCTCCAGAGGTTTCCTGTCTGGATGGTTTTGCTTGTTTTTTACTTTTTGCAGTGCTGGGAGTTGAACCAGGACTATGCTCACACTGGGCCCTGAGCTGCATCCCCACCTCTGGATTCAAAATTTCAGGATTATGGATACTTACCTTGCATTTCTTTTCTAAACTAATAAATATCAAGAAGCATCAGCAAGTCTAACAGCTGTGTAATTCTAAAGATGTTGTACACATAAATGATGTTACAGTGTCTTCAGCAATTGTAATAATAAGAAAATAGCTGTGGTTTTTATTTATGGGAGCCATTAAGTAGTAGTAATCTCACCAGTTTTGTGTAACACTATGAATAAAAACCCAGAGACAGAAATTGGGGTTCATTCTGAAGGTCAGAAAAGCAAAACAGCCAGCCACTGGCTCTTACCCCTACTTCACTCTGAAATGGCGAATCTGTCTCCTGGAATCTCATGAGACTGTGTGTGAGAGCTGTCTCCTCCCGTCTTAGGGCTGGGATTAAAGGTGTGCACTGCCCAGTTTCTATGGCAAACTGATGTGACTACTGGGATTAAAGGTGTTTGTCACCACTGCCTCATCTAAGGATGACCAATGGGGCAGTTTTACTCTCTGAACTTCAATCAAGATTTATTTATTAAAATATAAGTGAAATATCACTATAACTCTAGATGTTTACATTTATAATAGAAAGAACTTCTAAGTTTCTATTATAGGCTAGCAAAAATGGATTAATTTTTATGTGGTACTTTGGTCTGTGCATAGGGCCTAACATCAGATTGAAGCAGTGTGTTCTCTAACCATTTAATTTGAATCCTCTTGTCTTAGAGAAACCGAAACCTAAGCCTTGTGAGTATTTGACTTCCGGATTTTAAGTGTCTCACCTAAGCAGCGAAGCATACATAAATGCTTGTATTAAATGTTAAAGCTCCGATTCAAGGCACTACTGCAGAATAACCTTGCTTAAAATGTTGGGACTGAGTTCAGGTCCCTCTAGAGTATTAATTACGTGGTGTCTTCATGGGAGCATGGTGGGGCAGGCAGGCTAGCTCTGGAGTCGTCATTTGCCAGCCTCTGTTTCTAGAGTGAAGAGAGTAGTGAAGTTCTGTCCTCGGCTTTACACAGATCCAGTGATGTCCTTAGAGCCCCAGGTAGAAGAGACGAGGAAAACCTTGTTAAAATATTTACCATACTGCCTGGTAGTAAACTACACTGTCCACACACAGTGGGCATTGCACGGCCGTGAGATTGAGTGGTGCAGTTACCATGACCTTACTGGATGGTAGAAGTTGATTTCTGTCACAAAGTATGCTGTGTTATAGTTCACAGCACATTGTGTTTGTTTGGCCTTTGAGAGAGGATCTCGCTGTGCTTGTCTTAGCTCTGCTGAAACTTACCGTGTAGACCAGGCTAGCCTTAAACTTGTGGTCCTGCCTCTGCCACCCAGGTACTGTCCTGACAGGTTTGTCCTGTCCTGCCTGAATTACAGAAGGTTTTGGTTGGTTTTACGGAATTAGTGCCTGCAAAAGGTTTGCCTGTGTGATTGTTTGTTGAGCGGTTATGGTTTGCTGGAGTTGTTAGATTTATGAGACGCTGAGTACCCTAAGTACAGTCACTGGGCCTCTTGGTCCTTGTCTACCTTACAAGCTTCCGGCCCTGTGGAACTGAAGGTCAAAGGATTTAACTGTCAACCTTATTTGTGTTTTGCCTCTCTCAGGTGTGGTCATTGCCAGAGGTTAACACCAGAGTGGAAAAAAGCAGCCACTGCGTTGAAAGTGAGTGTCTGAGGCGGCCCATTCACTGTGTGTTTAAATTTGAAGATGGGTTAGTGTATGCTGGGAAGATAATTTGCATGGTGAAGTCCTGAGTGCTGCCAAATACCATGTGGGGGAAGGGTGTGGGACAGATACTATTCTCATGTCATCTGGTTTTATTCCATCTGATTCCAAGCTAAATTATATAATTATCTTAGCCATGCTGGTTCTGAAGTCTTTGGTGTCCAGTTGTCCCCCAGAGACACTCCGCATTGGCTGGACTTGCACCCATTGTGCGACTTAAATGCTCTTCTTTCAAGGCTAACCTCCTCAGTGGTCCTTGTAACTTCACTGAACTCTTTTTACCTTGTGTACTTGAGGCTGACAGGGCTGTAGGGTAGGGAAAGGAGGTAACCTGTCTGTATTTCCTCAGGATGTTGTCAAAGTTGGTGCAGTGGACGCAGATAAGCATCAGTCCCTGGGCGGTCAGTACGGTGTCCAGGGATTTCCTACCATCAAGATATTTGGAGCGAACAAAAACAAACCAGAAGATTATCAGGGTAAGGACTCTACTCCATTCCTCTGTAGGCGACTCTGTCTGTTACCAGTCAGCCTGGCTCCCGCAGGGACTTGACCTTGCTATCTGTGCTGACAGACAGCACTTAGTACCTCCTCCAGGTTTTGAGTATTAGCTTGTAGGTAAGGGGGTGTGTCCAGGCATGTGTGTGCGTGAATGTCAGTTCTTTAGGGTGGTTTTAGGGCCCATTTAGCTCCATGCCTTTCCTATTACAGCTGTTTCATATTTAATGAAGATCTGTTTTCCTCCCTTCACTGTAAGACTAGAGACTGGCAAAATATACATAGTATTTGCCTATAGTCTTTATGCCTTAACACACGCGCCATTGACTGGGAAACTATTATTAGTGTCATAAACTATTGATAATAGGTACTCCGCATTCTCCCAGTTCTAGAGATAAGAGAATTGTGTGTGTCTATTAGGAGGCAGCTAGAGAATTCCGGCCCTGAATTCCCAGGATTAAATATTATCTTAGTCACACTGCTTTTAGAGCACCACTGGGGATAGGACTGGCGTGTCTGTTGGTGAGCTGTGTTTGTACATTCAAGGTTAAAGATTTGCTAAATATGACATAAAGTAACTGATAATTGCGTATGTGAACAGAAGTGCCTGTGGGCTGAATCCCAGTCAGACTCGGCCTGGGGAAGTCCCAGGGCAGTGGAATCTAAAGAGTAAACTCAAGGCACAGCCTGCTATAACTGCCCCGCCTCTCCATGCTTGGGCCTCTGGTCCACACAGCACTTAACTGCTCTGGCCTTGCTGCTTTTCTGAAAAAGGGGCAGGAATTCTGCCCAGGCTACCAAAATGTAATTGAAATAGTACATGCCAAGGGTAGGGGACGCATACTTGGTAATAGTCTGCTTGGTAAATCTCTAGACTTGGGAGTCAGAACCCTTGGAGACAAATCCTTGGATGCTTGGTTTCTTCTTGGTGATGAGTTTTGTTTTCCAGAGTAAGCGTGTCTGTCTTTGCTTCAAAATGATAATTGGTTATAGTTTCACTGCTTGACGAAAACAGAATACTTAGAGCATTCTGCTATGGCCGTGGTTATTTGTAAATAAGGCTGTTATTATACTTACTTATTGGTGGCATGAATGGACTTCAGTGCTCATATGAAGTCATAGAACCATTTTCAGGAGTTCTCTCACCTTCTACCACGTGGATCTCAGAAATTGAATTCAGGTTGCCCGGCTTGATGCCAAGCACTTTTACCTACTGAGCCATCTCACCTGCCTTAAATAAGGTGTTTGGGACATAGCCCCACCTGGGACTTCATGGATTGGCAAGGCTGCTTTTGCACCACAACCGCAGAATCAAGTGGTTACAAGAGGCAGATTGACCCCGGAGATAGATAGTGCTTGTATGCGTATGGCCTGCTGTGGGAAGAGTGGGTCAACCCTCTTTCCCTAGAGGGGTTCTCCTTGGGTACGCATCTGTTCCATAGGGTGGGACAAGGACACTGGCTGGGATATAGCGCTATCTGTGGCAGGGATGGAGGGCTGCTCTCATGTTGAGTCTGGCCCTTCGGTTAACTGAGCGCTTCCTAAGTGTTCTCTTCGTACAGTTTGGTAGGTGCATGACCATAAAGCAGCTTGCTTTCCCTATCCATGTGTCCTTTATAAGCTAGGCAGTCGGAGGCCAACAGTAACTAACAGTAGAGTAGAACTATAGAAGTTAGTGACTGCGGTCTCGCTTCAGAGAGCTAAGACAAACCATGTTCTTGGACTGTGACTGAGTGGACCATAGAAGATAGGAGCCACAGGTCAGGTGGTTCCTCTAGTGTCTCCCTTCTAATGTAATGTTGGGGCTCTATTAGAGCTTGGCCTTTCAACTTTTGAGGGTGGCTTCAAGGCATGTATTCCGTGTCCTGTGTCCTCTCTTCCCACACACTCTGTCTACTCTCCATGTCCCGTGTTCCTCTCCTGTCTATTCTCTGTATCGTAGAAAAGGTGTGTTGACTTTCTCCCCGGTATTTGGGAAGTTTTCCCGTCTTCCTGACCAGCTAGCTGTAAGCGTGTCGTCCATGTTCATATTGTCCATTCAGTAACATGAGATTCTCATTAGAAGATGCGATTTTTACAGACAGTGGACAGGGAACTGAAGAAACTGGCATTTCGAGTGGGGAGTCTAGGGCAGAGTGCATTCTGGGAGAGTGCCACAGTGAGTGCGTGAGACCTGATCACCATCAGTTGCTGACAGATGTGGAGTTATGCGGCCCTTGTGCAGAAGGCCAGCCTGAGACTGCCTGTCCCTTGCTGTCCCACAGGTGGCAGAACTGGGGAAGCCATCGTAGATGCTGCCCTCAGTGCTTTGCGCCAGCTTGTGAAGGATCGCCTTGGTGGGCGGAGCGGTGGGTACAGTTCTGGAAAACAGGTAAGGCTGACTTAGTGTGTCTTGGTTTTCTGCTTGAATGTGTGTGTTCCTTACAAAGGGCGCCATGTAGCCTAGGCTAGACTTGAATTCTCTTTGTGGCCAAGGATGACCTCAAATTCTTCTATTTCTACCTCCCGAGTTCTGGGATTACAGGAGTGTACACTCTACCCATCTGTTCTTGCCATCCTTGGAGTTACATGGCAAGACCCACTTAGTCACAGTCTGAGAATGACCCTAGCGTGGAATGGGGAGTTGGAACTACACAGTGAAGAAGCTCCGTGCTGGGGGCAGAAGGCTCTGGGATCTCATGACCTTCCCAGTTCCGAGAGGAGAATAGAGTCCTGGACTCACTTTCCAGACTCTTTTTGTGAGAGTCTGGAGTAGGTGGGGAGTTCTGCAGGGTAAATAGGAAGAGGAAGAGAAACAAGTTCCTGTTCTAGGATTTGTGCTCCAAAGCTTGACTGTGATTCGCCCTTGGAAATGAAGCTGTTTATAAAACGGCTCTCTGCCCTAAGGGCCAGACCAACTTAGACAGTCTTAGCTCTACTCATAGGTGACTTCGTTGCCTTGCCTCTGCCGTGGCGATTAACCTGACAACAGGCGTAGCAGAGTGATCAGCACCATTAGGTCTGCCTGAAGAAAATTCAGGTCTGAGGGTGTAGACTCGTGGCCTAGTCCTTGCCTGTCGTCAAGTCCTGGGAAGACGAAGCACTGGTGTCAGCTGTTTGAAGGATCTGGACTGCGAATGTGAACATAGAAACAGTTATGTCTGCACAAAGCACTCTGCTGGAGCCTGCATTGAGCTCTTCATAAACACAGCAGGTGGAAGAATTCAAGGCAGATCATACATTGTTCTGAATGTAGCAAGAAGTGTTACTGCTACCAAGCAAAAATCATAGTAAGGAATGCTTCCCATTCCGTCATTAGTGTTTTCATTTATTTGCTAATGAGCAAATCGAAACCTTGATTACCTTGTAAGATGATTACTTCTGTAGTGGTGTTCGTTTTTGACCGGGTAGTCGTTTAACATTTTCTGTTGCTGTGACAGGGCAGAGGCGACAGTTCAAGTAAAAAGGACGTGATAGAGCTGACGGATGACACCTTTGATAAGAATGTCCTTGACAGCGAAGATGTTTGGATGGTTGAGTTTTATGCTCCATGGTGTGGACATTGCAAAAAGTAAGTGCCTTTGACCACATAAGTATATTCAGTCATGGTGCTTACGGTAATAGTTATCCGGCTCCAAGCTGTGCTATTCCCAGATTCAGCCGGGGCCTGGCTAGTGTCCAGATTGGGGGACAGGTGCATCATCCCTTTGGTGAAGCCACCAAGATGTGTTTGAAGTGTGAAGGCCAGAATGTAGAGCTCAGTGGGTGTGAGGACCTGTGCTGTGGGCTCACTGTGCTTCTCAAATGGGTTTCTGTAGCCTGGAGCCAGAGTGGGCGGCCGCAGCCACAGAAGTGAAGGAGCAAACGAAGGGGAAGGTGAAGCTGGCAGCTGTGGATGCCACTGTGAATCAGGTTCTAGCCAGCCGATACGGGGTGAGTGTGTTTACGACTCATTTACTTGGAGAAATACTCAAGATTTTCAACAGTGTTTGACCCCTGGCCTCCCTTCGAAGTAGGCAGGGAAGTAAAGTATTTAAGCACTTGTAGATGAAGAGATGGTGTCCCTAGCTGTCGAGTTGGAACTCGGGACTGGTGGGTTAGTGCACATCACTCCACTTGGCCTCTGCTTGCCCTAGGTTTTACAGGTGTTGTCATTTGACTTTTGAAAGTTGATCTTCTTGTTCTGGAGTATACGGACTGTATTAAATACCCAGAGCTTGGACAGGGTTTGAACTCCTCAAGTAATGAAACTCTGACCGGTGTCCAGCTGGGAACTCCCCCTACCCGTTTTGATGATTTAAGCCATGGTGTATGCTAGGCAAGTGCTCCACCACGGTGCTAAGTTCCCAGCACTTACGTATTTATTTTTGAGGCGGTGTCTTATTAAGTAGCCCAGAGTGGCTCCAACTTGTGATCTTTGCTTCAGTCTCCCAGAATAACTTGAATTACAGGTATGTGCCCATGCGTGACTGGAGCATATTTTTGTGATAGTGAAGTGTCTGTGAAGTGGTTTTAGAAACCATAAAGATTGTGGGTTTATTGTTATTATTCAATTTTCCATTTTAAAATATTGTGGTTGTTACTGTACTTTAACAGATTAGAGGATTCCCTACAATCAAGATATTTCAGAAAGGCGAGTCTCCTGCAGACTATGATGGTGGGCGGACAAGATCAGACATAGTGTCAAGGGCCCTCGATTTGTTCTCGGATAATGCCCCGCCTCCAGAGCTGCTCGAGGTAAAGTGCTCCCCCTGGTGGTGAGGAAGCTCCCGTGTGCTGTGAACCCTTTATCTGGGTGAGCTCTTTGCTTTTTACCATGTAGCCCAAACTAGCCTTGAATTCACAGTAGTCTCCCTGTTTCTGCCCCACAAATACTGAGATTATAGGCATGTGCCCCAGTGATTTACTCCCTTTCTTTAATTTACTACTGTTGGGGATTAAAATACTGTACAAAACCTCACCTGAGTGGATTCCATCGCCTGGGCTGTTGGAGCCCTGCCTGGCTCTGCTCGGCTCTGGCCTGCAGTGCAGACGCCTCCAGTTCTCACAGCAGCTCCGAGAGGGGAGATCACTCCCGCCTTCATGCGCTTTTGAAAAAACAGACAAGAGCTTTGCACTGTGTGGATGCCTTTTGCACAGACATGTGACCTATTTATTCAGCTGTGGCGGGCCGGGCTGTACCAGGGCATTGCAGTTTTAGAGACTGCTTAGCTGTCCTAGGAATGAATGATGACATGCATTTCTAGAGGGTTCTAGATGGCATGTCTGTGTGAGGAGACACGTAGGGATCTCTGGTGTTGCGTTGCACAACTGCCCTGTCTTGGTGCAGATAATCAACGAGGACGTTGCCAAGAAGACATGTGAGGAGCATCAGCTGTGTGTCGTGGCCGTGCTGCCCCACATCCTGGACACAGGTGAGCACAGGCTGGGTCTCATTGCTGCCTCTGCTGCTGCTCAGAGTACTTCCTGACTAAACTGTTTTTATTTCACCCTCCGTGTTCTTGTCTGTAAATCAGGGGCCGCAGGCAGAAACTCTTACTTGGAAGTTCTCCTGAAACTGGCTGACAAATACAAGAAGAAAATGTGGGGGTGAGTTCTGAAGCTCAAAGTCTGACCTCTGTGAATGGGGTGCAGACCTTCCTGCCTCTTGCCTCAAATGTTCTTTGCAGTGTGTGCCTGTTTGTCTGCTTGTTACTTACCAGTCCTGAGATATGTGTGATAACCTAAGTTTAGGTAGCACAGAAAATCTGTGGCTCAGTGGACGACAGCCTTGTAGGGTTGTGAGCACGTGCCCATCCCACGCTTCTTTCTAAGATTTGGATGTAACTTAGATCCTAATCCAAAAAGCGTCCTTACCCTAAAGCCAGTCTGCTTTCCCAGGTGGCTGTGGACAGAAGCTGGAGCTCAGTATGAACTGGAGAACGCACTGGGGATCGGAGGCTTTGGGTACCCTGCTATGGCAGCCATCAACGCACGCAAAATGAAGTTTGCTCTTCTTAAAGGGTCTTTCAGTGAACAAGGCATAAATGAATTTCTCAGGTAATATTTTCTTAGTTGTTTATTTTCTCATTTGTTGGGTTTTGTTGATTTATATTGTTATGTGTCAACCAGGCAGTAGCAGAACTAGTTTGCATTTAAAACATAAGAGTAATTGGCTGGGTGGCAGTGGCACTTGCCTTTAATCCCAGCACTTAGGAGGCAAGAGACAGGCGGATCTCTGTGAGTTCGAGGCCAGTCTGGTCTACAGCAGCTTGTTCCAGGACAAGCTCCAAAGCTACAGGAAACCCTGTCTCAAACAAACAGCATAACAGTAATTGGATGTTTGTAAAATTGAACTTTTAAATCATTCCTCTTTCCTGTGGCAGGCATCCCACTCTCCCTGCCATGCTTGTCATGTTGCGTTGGTGTTCAGGCCTCACTCTAACTACAAGGTCTTCCAAGGTCTTGTGCGTGTCTTACCGTTCCCGCCCTTCGTTATACTTGGTATTGCTGACCTCAGGTCAGAACCCTTGGCTTTGGAATGTATGTGAAAATGAGGATCCTCCTGCTGTAGGCAAACATGATGGGCTCTTAATTCCTAAGCCAGTTTGCAGAGCTCTCCATCCTGCCCTGCTGTTCACCTCTTCCTAAAACTCATTCCATCAGTTCTTGGACAAATACAAGCACTGAGCTAGAGAGGTCAATTGTGTTTCCTCTTCCTGCTTTCTTTCTTGTTAATTTCTCAGCTTCCATGTGAAGTGAGGGTTTTTAACTTTCTGCTTGATAACAAAAGTTGGTGGCTGGCACTCTGCTGAGACTACCCTGTAAGTGTGCCTGGGCCAGGGGCCACGCTCAGGCTGTTGTTCTTAAGCCATGTAGACTACAAGTTGTGCTGTGCTTAATCACAGTGGGGAATGTTGCATTGAAAACCTTCCTGTAAGTCCTGTAATGTCAGTAAGACATGAAGAGAAACTACACAGTTCCTCAAGCGGGAATAAGTAGAACCAGAGTAATAAATTGTTTTGTATCCCTAGCTGTCCTGGAACTCACTCTGTAGACCAGGCTGGTCTCAAACTCACAGAGATCCACCTGCCTCAGCCTCCCAAGTGCTGAGATTAAAGGTGTGCACCACCAGTGCCTGGCTTAGTAATGAATTTATTTCTTTGTGTAATGGTTTTCTTAAAAGTATTCTACAAAAAATAAATAGCATAAAACTAAAGAACCCAATGTAAAAGACAGGTTTTAGCCTGACACGGTGGTGCATGCTGTACACTCAGTAGGACCAGAAGTGTAAGACCAGCTTGGGCTACAGTAGTCTCAAAATGTCACCAACAGAAACACTCCACAAGACAGCATTCAAAAGTCCAGTTAGAGCTGGATATGTGGATGCCTGTATCCAGCAGCTGGTAGAGGCCAGAGGATCAGGGATTATCTCTGGTAGTATTTTTCAGTGTAGATGTTCACGCCTTACTGGCAAACACTTGGTGCGTCTTTCCTCTCCAGTACCCGGCTGGCTAGCTGAAAGCATCACCTCACTAGTAATGAGCTTTTCAACTCATAGGCTTAGCAGGCAAAGGGTCATGGGCAGCTTTTGCTGAGCGAACTTATTTTAAAAACACCCTCTCATGTTTTATTTATTTTTAAAAAAGAAAACCCTAGAAGTGGCGCTTGACTTTACGGGTGCACGAGACGTTGCATTTTGACAGTTTACTCATTGGAAGACATCTAAATGCATTGGGTATTTTTTCCCAAGGGAACTGTCTTTCGGACGTGGCTCCACGGCACCTGTGGGAGGTGGTTCCTTTCCTACCATCACTGCCAGAGAGCCCTGGGATGGGAAAGATGGTGAGGTAAGTGGCATTGAGGGGCTCTTCTCCCAGCTTATGTCTCTGTGTCTGGAAACTGCGTCCACCATAACCAGCATGCACCACGCCTGGCTGGCTTCGGTTTTAGAGAAAGACAGTTGTACTAAAATCATGATTGGGGCTGGAGAGGTGGCTCAGCAATTAAGAGGACTGGCTGCTTGCTCTTCCCGAGGACCCAAGTTCAATTCCCAGCATCCACACGATGGCCTACAGCCATGTGCAATTTCAGACCTGTGGGATCCAGTGACCTCTTCTGGGTTCCCTGGGCATTTTGTGCACATGGTTCATAGACATACATGCAGGCAAATACTCATACACCTACATAACATGTTTAGGAGTTTAGGAAATCACAATTTAAAGGTCAGGGGAACTTGGTTTCATGCCTGTAATTTCCACACTACAACACTTGAAAGGCTGTGGCAGGAGGATTGCCATGAATGAGGTCAGACTTGAGCTAAAGAATGGAGCCCTGTTTCAAAAACTCAGACAGAAAGCTCAGGTGAGGCGATGTGTAGAATCAGCTGTGGGACCCTGAGGGGGGAGGATTTCAAAGCCAGCCTAGGCTACGTTTGTCAGACTTTGCCCCTGCACTTGCCCCTACCCCCACTGCCTTGTCCAGGTTCTCTGGTTTCCCATCCATGTTATAGTTGGTGCAAAAGCCAGGCTGGAATCCTGGAATTTGCTTTTCTGTTGAAACCATTGGTCATTTTAGGCTCTAACATCCCTTTATGTCCCAGCTTCCTGTGGAGGATGACATTGACCTGAGCGACGTGGAGCTCGATGACCTGGAGAAGGATGAGTTGTGAGGGCCACAGCAGCCTTCAAACTTCCTTTCTTGGGAGCAGGCAGTTTTCCAGCAGAGAAGGTTCTGGTCAGTGTCTGCTGTTGGCCGTTCCGAGCAGCACTTGCCAGCCCTGGAAACACTGCAACAGTGAACCTCAGCGTCTCAAGAAAACACTGAAGAATTCTATGAATTGTAGCCATGAATTGGATTGTATTCTTTGGCATATTTTGAAGAAAACTGGGCTGTTAAAACATTTTCCCCTCCTCCTGACTGCTGCTTGACTGTTCTTGGAGGCTGTTTCTTATGTATAGGGTTTTTAAATGTGATTCCTTTGTTTGAATATTAATGGCTTTTTCCATTAAAGAATAAAGTGATATTTTGGACAATGCTGATAATGTATGAAATTAGTGGCACATCATACAATTGGAGTCTGATGTTTAGCTTGAAAACACCACCACTTGCCTGAAACAGTGTTTTTTAAATGAAGACAAGACCTTTTGGAAAACTTGGTACCAAGTGAGAATTTCATTTCCTGCCCCAAAGTCTTGTCTTGGGACTTCACCGGTGACAATTAGGCTCAGGTTGTCAACATTCTCACTAATTTCCCATTAAAAGTCCCACGAAGATAAGAGCCTAGTTAGTGGGTTACCCTGTTACAGGCTTTTCTCTCTATGTGAAGTGCTTAGGAGAAAGTTTAGAGTTACGTTAGAACACAAGAAGAGACTCAGAACTGAGCATTTTATTGTAACTTAAAAAAATAAATACACTCTAACTAATGTCTGTGAGTATCTCGTGGGTCAGGATCCTGTAGGACTTGGTTATCTGGCTTAGAGCAAGGTCTGAGGCTGCAGTGAACCAGGCTGGCCACCTAGTCCAGAAGGCTGAGGTCAATGTGGAAGTACACGTAGGGGAAATAGTCCTGGTTGCTGAGCTGCAGTCCAGGGATTTCCACATAGGCCTATGAAGGGAGCAAGGGCAAAGATGATTCTTGTTTTTAAGGGGGGAGCTCCTTGGGTTCTGGCCTCACGCCCTATCCTGTGCAGTTGCCCCACCACCATCCCCCACCCCCTTGCTTAAAAGTATGTGATATCATACATCCCTATGGTGGCAGGCCCTCAAGTCCCCATGATACCTACATCCAGTAAGCTTGCTGCAGCGACCTCATCTAGATGCCGGAAGACAGAATTGAGCACCTCTCTCAGGCGCTTGGTGGCTGACTTTTTCTGGGGCTGCAGGAGCACAGCCTGGAAGTTCACTGGGAGTCCGTACCTGCTCCGACAAGACGATGGTGTTGGGGTTTAGTGTAAAGGCCAGCCAAGACAGTCAAAGGCCCAGTGCCCATGTCAGGGGGCTCCCAACTGCCTATAACTCCAGCTCCAGAGGATCCCGCAGCCTCTGGCCTCTGGACACCTTTGTACATGTGTTGCACACGTGGGATTAAAAAGTGAACGAATGGCTCACTGACAACGGAGGAAAGAACTAGAAAATGGTGACCAAAGACTAGGAGTAAGATACTAAGTCTCAGTACAGTGCCAGCCGTCTCTGAAGGTCAGAGCTCATGGCCCTGCCTGGCTACCTTGCATACTTAGTTATACAAGCAGTGGATCTGAACTTTGCAGGTCGTAAATGTTATATGTGCCAGCTGTTATGTGCTCACTAAAGGAGAACAGCATTAGCCATGTCAAGGTATAGTCATGCCTCTTATTCAGTTTTTGGGTGCATGGAAAAAATACTAAATCTGCCCAAACATTTCCTCCAGAGTCACTGCCTGGGATGTCCATTACTCCAGAATACTGTTGAGGTGTATCACTACCAGGGCATCCAAACTGCCCCAGGCGAGTGTCCTCGGGTGTCTAGCAACAGGATCACCTACCTACAGTCTGCTCTGGAAATGAGTCAGCTGGGACCTGTGACTACCACCATCATGTCAGGAATGACTCCCGAACCTTCCCAATCCTCACTCACTGTGGGCAAAGCAGCCCTGGAATGTGGCACTGCCCTTCCCAATCTGTCTGCAGAGGCCTCTGGTGGCTCCGTTTTTGTTGGCCAGAAAGGCCCCTGTGCTGCCTGCTTTCCCACAAGACAAGTGCCATACTGGCCAGTGGGGTGCTCATAACATGCAGGCAAGCCCCTGGTGAGCGACAGCCCAGTTGATTGTCAGAGATAGTGTTTGCTCTTCTATCCCACACTGACCAGAGACTAAGTACCTCATTCAGCACCCCCCTCCCCGCACCAAGTGCTTGAACCACCACACCTCAGGGCCATCTCATCCTAAGTCCTAGGATGATCTTTCAGCTTTTCTGCCAGGGACACCAATCCTGCTAAGCCTCCTGGACAGTTCAGAGAAACATTCTGCCAGGACATGAGTTCAACTGCCCATCCTCAGGGTGACATCCAGGATGCCCTCCCACCTAGACTTCTCAGGAGAGGCTGCCTGCAATTTAACATGAACAAGCTCCATCACTGTCTCCTGAGAGCCAAATCTGCACACCCCGTGTCCTGTGTCATTTATTCTTTCACCACTGCCTCCCTTTGGAAAGCGTTTGCTGTTTGATTCCTTTTCCATGAATACACTGAGAATGATAGGTTATTTGAACATTAAATACTTGGGCTGGGGGGCAAAACTCAACCATAAAAACCTAAATGAGCACACACCGGGATGTGTTTGCTTGTGGTTTATTCTGTGATGCTCAGGACTGAACTGGGGGCTTTAGAGGTGCCAGGGAGATGCTCTCTCACTGAGCTCCACCCCATCCCCAACAAGTGATTTGGATTCACACCTGTGCTTGCCTGTATGGATTCCAAATTTTCCACAGTGGCTCTATTAATTTTAAAATGATAGAAAATAAGACAAAATAATGTTTGCATGTGTAGCTTTCCTATTTTAGTGGGGGAGCTACCTGGAGATCTTTCCTTAGAGGGTGAAGAAATAAGACAGTCTGGGGATGTCTTCCAGGAGCCACTGGGGCCCTGTCTAGGGTATACAGGTGGGGCAAGGACCACACAAACAAGTCTGGCAGAAAAGAGCGAGCTCTGGAGAACGGAGAACGGGGCACACATGGCCAATGGGGATTCCTCTGGCAGAATGGAGAAGATTGCCAAGACATGGTCACAGAAAGCAAAAGGCAGAAGGGCTGGAAGACAGCAGGGAGTGGAATTTCCGAGCTTCCCCTCCAGGCCCTGCTGCTCACCTCTCCAGCCCAGGATCCCCACCACACACCTGAGCACAGACTCCACAAACACTCTCAGGGCCTTTATGTGGATCCAGGCAATAAAGGCCTCGCTGAAGTTCACCTTGAGCCAGCGCAGCAGAGGTCCCTGTAGAGACGGGAGAACGGCGTGAGCTTCCAGACACTCTACTGATAACGGCCAAGAAAAGGCTCGCAGTATACAGAGCACGCCCTGCAACCAGAGGAAAGGGCCAGGAGCCAGCAGAAGTAGAGAAGAGCCTGGGGAGGCTTGGGACCACAGCATGCAGGTGCCTGGCACTGGGGAAGCTCTGGGGCAGCCACCGGCACATGCGAGAGGCCACCTCGGACCAAGGGGTGGGAAGCTAGGCAGCTCTTGACCTCAAGACTGACACATGAGCTAATAGGTTCTTGTCTGGCACTGCACAGCCAAGAAGCCCACCTCATTGGAAGGCACTACCCTCAGGGTCCAGCCCACCCATCTACCAGCTGCACCTGCCAGGGGCTCTTCAAGCCTCATCTAGGCCATAGCTACTGCTGCTGAGCCTGACGTGGTTGTTCCTTAGTGTCAGTCCCCCTCTGACACTTCTAACTGCTCAACAAGGCCAGAGGTGTCCAGCCAGGGCAGTCGGGGAGGAATGCTGAGCAACCGAACCGCCCTCCCTCCAGTCAGAGCCCTGCCCATCACCAGACACCAGCTCCAGCCACCATCAGCCAGAGCACAGACATCCCAGCCAGCCGACAAGCGCCATTCCCTGCCTAGAGAGGCAGCTCCAGGAAGACCATGAAGGCTAGGACAGCAGGGTTCTGGGCTCCTCCAACTTCAGACCTCACAAGCCATAGAAACAAGAGAAAATGCAAAGATTTGTTCCTCAGCTGGGGAAAGAGTTGAGTCAGGGACCCCCAGGGTTCCCCGGGGGTGCTTACCTCGCCCTCGCCCTCACTCTCTCTGTCTCTGTCGGTCTGCCCCGCAGCGGGCCTAGCGGGGTTCCCTAGCGGGGTTACCTTAACCTTGTGGTCCCGGTAGGTGGCTGATCCCTTTTTAAGAGCAACACAGGAAGTTTGCTAAAGGTACAGAAATTATTTATTAATCTTTCAGCAAGCATGCATCGTGAACACAAATAATTCTCATGGCCTGGAGAGCCTGTGCAAGCAAGCTCTGGGGTCCGGGCTGAGAGAAGGGTGTGGCAGAGGTCCAAGGCCTGTGATTTCAGACACTAGAAACAGAGCCAAACCTATGTGCCTGCTTGGGTCAGGACCCCAGCAGCAGCAGACAAAAACTGCTCCTGGAAGTATTACTGAACTATCCTGACCTAGGGAGCTCATCAGTCTGGGCCCTGAGTCTCAGGAACAGCGTCCTCCGTGGTGTTCATGGGACACTTCAGCATGTCACATGCAGGACATTAGTCAGGCATACAGCCAGGCTGTTTCACCCTTTATCACCCTGTCTGTAAATGGGTGGAAAACACAGAGTAACTCAATTGTGTGTCCCCAGAACAACCCGGTCCCTCGGTTCCAGTGACTCGGTAAATAAAGGATATGGGATGCTTGGCTGTATCCGCTCACAACCATACCAAACGAGAGATTCTAGGGTCCTGGGGTGGAGGGGGTCCTCACTGAGCCCCTCTGAGGCTCCATTCACCAGCATGGGTTCTGAGTGTCTCCTGGGAGCTCTGTTTCCCACACACAAGGAGACTCTAGCAGGTTGTCTGGGGCATGTGGGGCTGCAGAAGTCTATGCCATGTAAAGACACCACCGTTGGGAATCTGAGCCCCAGGGAGAAGGCGGCAGCTTACTTGTGTCACCCTGATACACAGGATGGATGCCAAATGTCCTACTTCACCTATAGGCAGGGCCCTCACAATCTGGCTCCATCCAGGAGTACTGCAGGGAGAGTAGTAGGGGAAGAAAAGCCCCACCTAAGGGAAGGCTAGGCATTGTGATGGACAGGGCCCCAAAGCCGAGGTCAGGCAGTGAGCTGGGCATCTGATCTTGTTAGTGACAGTCACTCCTGCCAGAATGCGCCATGTCTATGCCATTGCTCTAAGGAGCTTAGAGCACCTTCAGGAACTCAGGGCCCCCTCTAGCCAGGCCTTTCATCTTCAGGAGCCCTGGCTAGAATCCAGTTGATTTTGGTTCTGGGCAGTGTGGGTACTGGCTCAGTGCATACACATGATATGTGTGTGTGTGCAAGTGTGTGTGTGTTCATGTGTCTAGGCTCAAGGAAATAGGGTTAAAACTCTTCAACATGGGCTGGGCGGTGGTGGTGCATACTTTTATTCCCAGCACTTGGGAGGCTGAGGCAGGCAGATCTTTGTGAGTTCAAGACCAGCCTGGTCTATAGAACTAGTGTCAGAGAAACCCTGTCTTAAAAAAACAGAAAACAAAACAAAACCCCACACCTCTCCACCATGGGGCTGTTGGACCATGCACCTATAATCTCAGCACTCTGTAGGTGCCAGCCTCCATTACATATCAAATTAGAGGCCAGCCTGGGATACATGAGACCCTCTCTCAAAAACAACACAGAAAATCCAAAGCCATGAACCATCACCAGTCGGGCTTCCCTTCTGAAAAGAAAACAGCAGGCAGGTGAGGCTCCAAGAACTACTTTGGGGATCTCGGTGGCTTGTGCTTACTTCTAAAAGTGTGGGTGAGAAGAGCCACTCACTCAGCAAGATCGGGTATGTGCAGGCTCTGTCTAGTGCGGGAGGAGGCCTGGTGCAGACGCCCGAGCACGTGTGGAGCGCTGTACCAGGCCAGAGGCCCTGTTCTCCCAGGCACACACTTATAGCTCTGAGTACACAGGCTTCCCCTTGAGGACTCAATGACACTCTATGGGTCCCACCTGTCACTGAAGTGACACTAGAAGGTGCTCTGCGGCTGGGGGAGAAGGGACCAGTGCCTCGAGGAGGCAGGGCAGAGCCAGAGCCACTGCCCAGACCTCCAGAGTCTGGGCAGAGCCCAGAGGTGATGTTCCCCGTTCAACACTGTGCTCTTAGCTTTGCTCCAGGGATGGAGGCTGACCTCTCCACAAAGCTCCTAAATGTCTGTGGCCAGAATCTCAGAGAAGCACCCACTCTGCTAAGAGCACTGCAGAAGTAAACCCAGGTGCTGGTGACGCCCTGAAATCTACAGTCACAGACGATAGAAAACTGTCTGTGAGGTGGTGACACTATCCACTCTGGGCACAGATGCTTCATCCTGGTGCCCCGGCTCTGGCTGACCTATTGCAAAGCCCAGGCTGATCCCCCTGGCCATGGCTCACTTCAGCATCTCACTTCTGTGCAGCAGACAAGCCCTGCCAGAGGGCAGTGATCTGGGTGGCTGCGAGCTGCGTCAGGGGGTGGAGCTCAGTACATATGACATCTGAACTCACATGTGTCTCGACAGCACGAGCCCAGGAGATGGGGACAGCGAGACTGAGGAATGGACTCTGGCCCCCCGGAATGTCTAGAGAGCCCCTCCTACACCCTGGTACTCACATACTGTTGTTTCTTATCAGACAGCAACCTGGTCATCTCTTCCCTTTCTCTTTTAATTTCTTTTTCATCATAGTAAAATTCCCGGACAATGAACCTTCAAAAAAGCAGCTATAGCTGTCACTGAGAACATGGTCAAGGCAGGGTCTTCCCAGGGACTCACACCAAACCCGAGCAGCCGGTGGCCCGCATCCTTACTTGTTTTCTTTGGCTTTAACTTTGAAGTCTTCAGTCACTTTGCGGAAGAGAGTCACTGTGAAGAGGCCAGCCTCATTGTCCTCGGCGATCAGTCTAAAAGGAGAAGCATTTGTTGGCTGGATAACCTAGGGCTACTCCACTTCAGGCTCTGAGCTGAAGCTAAGTTAGGAGAAATTCTTCTTCCAGCTCAGGAGGTCATCACCACTGACAGAGTCAGGTGTCCTGAGCCTATGCTTGTGTCGTTGGCAGTCACCAGGGGCTGGGAACCAAAGGTGGCCTGAGTCTGACAGCTTCCTAGGTTCGCCCCCACAACCCACCCCTCCAGGCTCAGCCTTGGGAGCTCAGCAGAGCCTCTTGTTGGGAATGGCAGGGAGTGTGGTGTCTGCTTTGCCTTATGCTCCTCAAATGGCTGAGTGATCCAGTCCCCCACGGGGCCGGCCCAACACTGCTGCTGGCTATACAGGTTCCAATGAAGTCAGTGCAGAAGCCACTCCACAAGGGCCACTTCATTTTCAGTAACATGAAGCCCTAACTGGGCATGTCATTGCCAGCATGTAGCACAGGCTGCTGCAGTCACTGTCCCCAGCAACATGGAGACAGCGGTCTAAGTAAGAAGTCTTGGGGCTCTAGACATGCCTGGTTGGAAGATAACCTCTCCAGTGTCTCAGAGCCCACACCCACAGGAACTGCCCCTAAGCCCCAAACCTTTCCAGGATTGTTGGTGCAGGCTCTCAAACTCTCTGAATCATGGGGGCCTGAGGTCTCTGCTCTGGTGCCCAACATCCTGCCAAACTGAATGCAGTGGTTTGAAAAGGAATGGGCCCCACAGACTCATGTGTTTGAATGCTTGGTCCATAATGAGTGGCACTATTAGGAGGTGTGGCCTTGTTGGAGGAAGTGTGTCGCTGTGGAGGCGGGCTTTGAGGTCTCATATGCTAGACATAGTATGGCGGTCTCCTGCTGCCTGTGGATCAGGATGTAGAATTCTCACTATGTCTCCAGCACCATGTCTGCCTCCATGCCACCATGTCTGCCTCCATGCCACCATGTTTGCCTGCCATGGCGACAATGGACTACCTCTGAACTATAATCCAGCCCCATTTAAATTCTGTCCTTTATCAGAGTTGAGTGATCATGGAGTCTCTTCACAGCAATAGAACCCTAACTAAGACACTGGCCCTCCTAAAAGGACCCCAGAGGCAATGTTTAAGAACAAAAGAAGCCTGCCTTCCAGGCAGCTCCTGTCTGGTGCTACCTGTAAGATGGACCTCCTCTTCAAGCTCCTCCTTAGTCCTTAGACTGTGACTAACCTACTCCTCATTTTATCTCCCCGGGGCTGTCTCCTGGGAGCTGGTGGTATGTTCCTCAGTGCCAAGACCTCAAGAATGAATAGGTCAAGACAGGAAGGGGGCTAGAATGGAATGGGATGAGGCATATGAGGATGGGGTGGGACAGAGTAGGATGGGTAGGGTGTGATGGGACAGTGGGTGTAATGGGATGGGAAGGGCTGGGATGGAAGTGAGACTGGATGGGGTGGAGTGGGAGTAGAACAGGATGGATGGGTAGGGGTGAGGGAGGCGGGATGGGACGGAAGGAGGCAGGTGGAGTAGGTAGGGTAGGATTGGATGGGGTGGAGTGGGCTTGGATGAAATGAGATGGGGTAGGTGGGATGAGGTTGGGTGAGCTGGAGTGAGGTGGGCAGCTCTGGGGGCAGTGTGGTAGAGCAGATAATTGAGCTCACGTTACTTGCGGCTCATTCTCAAGTTTCCTTTATGGCATATATAAGATGTATGACTTAGGATCACAAACAGGTCCCACGTAGTTAAGAGTTCCTTAGGCCCTGCCTCACTGAACTACGCATGTAACTCTGACCCTGAGGGTGGTTTTCCTCATTTCCATGGCCCCTGTGACTCTGTCGCAAACTGTATTATGGCCCAGGCACCAATACCTTCCTGTCACATGTTTTTTGTTGTTTTGTTTTTTGGTTTTCTTTTTTTAATTCAGGATAAATGGCATGGTCCTCTGTATCCCTGCTGTGGTAATAAGAATGGCTAGCATAGGCTCATATTTTCTGAATACTCAGTCACCAGGAAGTGGCACTATTTGAGAAGAATTAGGAGGGGTGGCCTTGTTGAAGGAAGTGTGTCTCTGGGAGTGGGTTTTAAGGTTTCAAAAGCTCACATCAGGCCTAGGTGTGCTCTCTCTCTCTCTCTCTCTCTCTCTCTCTCTCTCTCTCTCTCTCTGTTTATCTCTTTGTCTCTCTGTCTCTGAGGATACAGCTCTGAGCTCCAGCTCCAGCATAGTGTGTGTCAGCACGATCCCTGCCATGATGAAAATGGACTAAGCCCGTGAAACAGCGAGCAAGCCCCTAATTAAATCCTTTCTTTTCTAAGCATTGCCTTGGTCATGGTGTCTCCTCACAGCAATGGAAGAGTGACTAAGACACCTGCCAACAGCTAATGTCTGCTCATTCTCCGAGGGAGCTCTGATGTGCGTAGTTCATTGCTGGTTTTCCACGGTAGACATAGAGTCAACCCGGGCCTACCCATCATTTTTGCAGTGCTCACTTGTTCCCGTTCTGACCCCAACTGGCCACACAGTGAGAATGCCCTCCCTGCCCAGACTCTGAGGCCAGCCTTATGCCATCATAAATGTTCAGGCATTTGCCGAGAGAATACAGAGAAGGCAGGCAGAGAACCCAGAAACTCTTTTGGAAGCAGCCAGAACAGCCTTCCCAGAGGAGGGACAGGCAACTGGAGCTTTGAAGGACAATGGCAAGCAGGCATTCCAGGCCACAGGGACTTACTGCGCAGGCATGGTGCTGTGAGGTGCCCCACCCTTGGCACATGTCTGGTGCTCCAAGAACATCCATACATTTCCCCTCTGGGGATGTAGACTAAGCTGAGGTCTCACTTACTTGGTTGACCGAGGGACCACCATGTCCGACAGGGACTCATACGTCTTCTGCCACTGTGCATAGCTTGACCTGTGAGGACACAGACCTGTTGAGTACTTTAGGAAGGAAGGGCTTCTCTTGTCTCAGGAAACTGTTTGCACCTTCTTCTGAAGGTGGAAAGTTGAGAGGTATAACCAGGGAGTGCTCTTAACATCCCCAAAGTTCCTGCTATTGCCCAGGGCTGCGCTGAGCCCAGTCTGATTGCAAGGACTCCAGGTCTTCCCAGAAGGTCCCCATGTAGAGAGCTTGGGTGTTGGTATATTTGAAGCTTACTAATAATGATCTGATCCTGGCCCAGGTGACCTGGGGCCAGCAGAATGGTCTTTCTAGCGTCAGGACAAAGGGAAGAGTAGAGCTCTCAGGCTCCTTGTGGGCACAGCATAGATCCTCAGTTAAGGCTCTGCCACTGCTACCATCCACCTGGCTCTGTGCCTGTGGAGATAGTGACCCATCCCATGAGCCCCGAGCAACAATGTCTGCTGACCTGACCCAGCAGGGCACAAGGGGCCCACCTCATTTTCCCCTGAGCAGCACACACCCACTATCTTCCTGCCCACATACTTGGGAACGATGACCAGAAGGGTTGTGAGATATTCCGAATCAAGTACGAAGTCTTCTTTGCTGACAATGTCGCTCAATGTCCGAGTGAAGAGGTTTCCCCTGGAGGGCAGAGGGACAACGGGTAAGTCCAGCAGAGAGAGGCTCACTGACCCCACATGCCTCAAGAGTCCAGACAAACAGCAGGAAATAGAGCAGGTCCAGGAGAGTCTCTGAGCTGTCTGCCAGGGCCAGGTACAGCCAAATGGTAAGTGAGCTACCTCCTCTTCCCTCTGGGGGCAGGGAAACTGTCAGAGTCTCTGCAGCTATCACCTGCCACACAAGGGGCTGCTGAATCTAACACCTCAGTGACCTGCACTGCCCTCAAAAGCCAACCCAGGTGCTGGGAGGGGACCTCAGGTGGCAGGCTGCTAAAGTTATTCAAGTATCAAAACAGCAAGGTCTCCAAGTTGCATGGGACAGATAGGCCCCGATAGAGATAGCTCTGTGTCACTTTACAGGCTGTTCGGTCCAGCAGCTGGGGACACTCACCTGAAATAACAGCTTTGTCTACACCACCAGCCCTGGCTCAGATGAGGAGCGTGGTATTATTACCAAGCTGTTGCATGGACAGAGGCAGCTACCAAGACATGGTAGTTCCCCACACTGCAGAGTCCTAACCAGACAGCCCCCAGAGCATGGAGGCTGCAATGTGAGCCCAAGGCTTCCAACCTCCCAAGCACAGAGACGAGGGCAAAGCCTCAAAGGCAAGAGAGAAACCCTAGCTTCCAAGGGTGTCTGCTCCCGCACACAACTATGTGTGCAGACAAAGCTGGGGGGTCCCCTCCCGGCCACCCTGTCACCACAGCCAGCACGTTACCCTGCTAGGAGACATAGGTAACCCACATACATAGCAAACCCACAGGTTTGCTGAGTGAGTGGCTGTGACTTTTCGCTCTATGTCCACAGGGCCTGAGGACATGTGCATCGCGTGAACAAATGGAAGGCGGAGTCAGCATCTGACTGGTGAAGGAGGGGGAATCAGGGACCGTAGGAGAGAAGCGGTTGGACCAGTCCCCTGCTAAAGTTCCAATTCTCTAACTGCACTTTTTATTTATTTACTTTGTTGTGTGAGTGTGTGTATGTGTGTGTGTGTGTGTGTGTGTGTGTGGTGTGTGTGCAGGAATCCATGTGCTATGGCACATTGGTGGAGGTCAGCAAGCAACTTGCAGAAGTCAGTTCTCTCCTTCTGTCAGGCGAGACCCGGGGACTGAACTCAGATTGCCCATGGATCCATCTTGCCAGTCATCAAACTGTCTATGACTTGGTGGTGAAGTGAGTGGGTGGCCTGCCATGGTCTGGACCCCAAGCTCAAAAGAGACTAAGCTACCCTGAACTCAAGGTAAAACAGTGCCCGCCTGACTGGCATCCACCACCGCTCAGGTTCAGGTACCCAGAGATGGAATCAGACAACTGGAATTGGCTTTCTAAGCTCAGTGCATCTGTGGTCTCTACCCCCACTGATGGATGGCAGCTTCTGCATTCCTTCTCTGTTTGGATTTCGGGTGGTTTTGTTCATTTGAATGTTTTATTGGAATAATGAGCTTTCTTGGAGGTAGGACACAAGTCAAAGCAGAAACCCATCGGCTTCATACAAGACTCATACAATAGCTGGCAGAGAAGCTTACATGGCAATTTTAGTGTTTGTATCGTGGCCAGAGTCACGAAAAGATCAGGTACAGAACTTTCCATTTAAGGAATCATTGCTGATGCTTAAAACTTTTCTGGTTTTGGAGCATTTTTTCATTTTGGGTTTTCAGATTAGGAATGATCAATCTCTGTTCTCTTTTATGACTGGAAAAGCTAGCCTAGGGAAGGTTTAAGAGGGAAGCTTAAATAAGAGACACCAAACAGAGGGAGGGCAGCTGGCTCTGAGCTCCTGGGCCACTCTGCTTTTCTAGACTCAGTCTCAGGGTGTAGAGGTGAATGCTGGTGACCACTTCATGCTTGCTCGGCCCTACCCACACTCCTCTCTCACTTGGAAGCTTGCCTGGCTCCTTATTGCCTGTTCCTCCCAGGGTGCCCCCTGCCATCCCCAAACAGTCCCTGCCATGATGGTCCTGAGCTTGCTCTTCTATTGATTCCACCACCATGCCTGGTCCGTCGGGGCCTGAACAACCCATTCTCCAGCAAACAGCCAGGGCACCTAAAGCCCTGCAGCTGTCAATCCAGACTGCTGCCCGTGAGCCATCCTGGTCTACCCTGGGCTGCTGCCCATGATCCTATCTGCCCCTTGAAGAGGTCTGGGCTCTGACATCCCATCCTGCCTGCCCTCCTTGAAGATGAGATGCAGTGAAAGTCCTGAGCAGGCTCCCCAGAGCCTCCTACTGGGTAAGGAGTGGGAACAGGGGGAAAGGAGGAACGAGAGGAAGCAATACCGTGTTCCTCTGTGTTCACAGGCAGAAGTGGCCACCCTGCCTGGCTCGATCTCTTAATCTGCCTCAGGTTCCCAGCACGTGGCTCCAACTGAGCACCTGTTCAAGGGCCACAGCCACGGGGAAGGTAAGAGTGAAGGCTACCCCCGCCCCCCACCGGACGCAGGCACAGAGAATGCAATGGGTGTGGTACGCACGTGGATTTCTTCTCCAAGTTCTCCAGGTTGGTCTTCAGAACGCTGTACGCGGCTGTGCGGGACTTCAGGTCTGTCTCAATTTGTGCCAGTTGCTGGGAGGGAGGGGGGAGAGACGCTCCTGGTGACCTTGAGGAGTTAGTAAAACTCTTCAAAATCTGGCCAAGCATCCATGGGACACAACAACAGTGACCAAGCCAGCTGCTGAGGCTCACTTCTGTAATTGCAGCACTTGGTAGGCAGAGGCAGGAAGATCAGATCAAGATCATCCTCAGCTCCACAGCCAGTTTGCGGCTTAGCCTAAGTGAAACCCTGTCTCAGGATAAAGAAAGAAACAAGGAAACAAAAGAAAAACAGAACCTGCCTATTCATCAGGGTGGTCGGTCTCCCTCCTGACTCTCCCAGCCCCCAGCACCTGGCCCTCGCAGTCAGTCCCCACATGGGGAAGTGGGTGGAGACAACTTTACAGGGACTGAGGTGCCACAGCTTGCCCAGTGTCACACGCTAGCTTGTGCTCCTTCCCAGCAAGTGATGCTGAACTTCTCAGTTGCGGGTACCTCTGCTAGGTACCTATCCTGTCTTCCCTGCTCATCCTCCCAATCAACCACCTCTCCAGACTTGACTGCAGCTCCTCCCAACCTGCAGTGCCCAGTGACTGAGCTCCTCTGCTCCCTGCCTCAGGCTCCCCATCTACTCAACATGGGAAGAACGCCATCTTTAGAGAGGCCCCAAGGACAGCTGACCCCAGTGAAGAACAGTTCAGGAGGATGATGATAAATAAGCTCTCTGAGGCCAGAAGGCGGCAAGTGATTCAGAGGCACAGTGAGTCCCTCCCAAGAGCTGAGCTCTGTGGTAATTTAAAGACAGTTCTGTCCTCCAAGGGCTCACAGCAGGCCTGGCCGTGCAAAGACACAGCAAGACAGTGAGCAGCGCCCTGCAGCCATAAAGACAAACAGGTGGCTGTGTATTTGAGCATGCTTGGACACTTGTCAGCTGGAAGGCAGTGGCGGGTAACCCAAAACACAAGCAATCTGGCCACCCCTTTGCCTCCAGTTTGGCAGTGGGATATGATGAGTGTGTGTATGCCCGACAATGTGCATCCATGCTGTAGGGCCATGCACACTTCTGGTGGGGAGCTGTTGAGAATCATGAGCTGAAACCCGGTGTACTGTGGAAGTTTTGAGTTTAAATACTCAGAATAGACAACCAAAGAGGAGCACACTCCCAGGACGTTACAAAAAGGCTCCACAGAGATCCATATGCCTTGATGACATCCTACCGCATAACTAGGCTGCACAGCTATGCTGTGCACATGGACCACACCGCACACACCAGTCAGGGTGCAGCTACATCATGTGACCATAGGACAATGTGCTACACAAACTGTACAAAGCCCTAAGCCACCTCAGAAGAACAAGGTGAGGCTGGGGCTCAGACACAAGTTCCTGGAGCAGCACAGACTGAAGATCCAGTCTCCCCCACCCTTGTCCCGCTAGCCTACAGCCCTGTGATAGAGCATGGAGCCTGAACACTGCACACCTTGTGGGATTCGATCTGACTCACCTCCCCTCAGTGTGTTGCTTTAATAGCTGTACATTTTGGTACCCTGGACTAGCGGGGAGCCAGTTCTGATTCTACTGCTCTCCGACTCCCCCAGGACAAGTCCAGTGTCCCTGGGACTCAGAATCCCAAGGTGGCATGCCCAACCCCACAAAAGTCTGTGTTCTCCGGCTCAGTGGTGGATGTGGTGATGCTCTCCAGAAAGTCATACCTGGCACAATACCCTGGGCTGCCCCCCCCCCCTCTAGAAGCACCTCTGAGAACCTCTTGGGAGGGGATGTAAGCCCAAGGAGCCACACCCAGATTCCCAAGAAACCTGAAGGAGAAAAGGTCTCAAAGCCACCCTTCCTGTCCTGACCTGCCTACCGCCCTCAGGGAAACTCAGCCACTTAAGAGAACAGGGCAGCTTTGTTGAGCATACGGCTGGGATCTCCCCAGCCATTGGACCAGCCATGACATATAAAGGGTTCTGTATGCACCAGCAATAGGGCAGGACAGTCAAATCTCACCCATGGTAAAGGCACATAGAAGTCACCTTAGCTATGGTATGCCTACATTGTCCCTGCAGATCCCTGTGCTATGGGGAGTATACCCAGTGTGAGCTGAAGAACATGGCTTAGTAGATGGCACCCTGTCATGGTACTGATTTGTTGCCACAAGACACTTAGGGGATGAGCTGGCACAATATGACCAAGGGGTGGAGCTTCTATGCCACACTGTCTCCTAAACAATGATGTTTTGCAAACCATTTACCAAGAGAGCTGGGCCTGGTGCCCAAGCCCTATAATTTCAGCTACTAAGGAGGCTGAGGCAGAAGGATGAAAAGTTTAAGTCCAGCTTGAGTTACAGAATTGGCTCAAGGCCAGTCTGGGCAACTTAGTGAGACCCTACCTCAAAATAAAAATTAAAAGAGAGCTGTGGTAGAATACATAGCACAAAGTCAATCAATCATCCAAAGGGCACTGGGTCCCCAAGTGCATGGTGAGGGAGGGCAAGACTAAGACATTGCATCACAGGTTTTGAGTCGCAGTAGGGGAGTGAAATGAATTGGGGCCTGGGGTCAGAACACAGGTGCCTCAGGCCCATTCAGGGGACTCTCCTGTGAGATTACAGGCAGTCCTCTGGGTGGCAGAGACAGGAGACAAGTGCACACACGTCTCTCCGAGTTCTAACCTTACCCAGGGCATGGTAAGAGGGACCTTCCCTGGGTCACTCACAGAGCTAACATCCCAGCCTGTGGCCTTCTACCTTGTCGGCGTCCCAGCCCCATGTATGTCCTCTCAGACGGTCAGAGGTTTCCAAGCAGACTCTCCTCACCTTGGCCAGTGTGTCCACCACGTTCATCAGTGGCTGCTTGGCAGGGTATTTGGCCATGTCCCACTCGAAGTGCGTCACAAAGGATGTCAAGTCAACTGGAAAAGCAAAGGCTAGCTTGAATCCAGAACCAAGCCAAGGGAGACAAACTGAGCTTGGTGCTCACACCAAAGAAGCAGTCAGGCAACAGTTGAAGAATAGGCATGGGCTCCGGAGTGTATATGCTCCATGCGGGAGCAGTTCAGAGCCAGCGGGAGGCCTCATTGTACACCTGCCATTGTACACTTCAAAGCCGGGCACCAAGCTCTCCTTCGGCAGCTTCCACCTAGAGTTTACTATGAAGCCCGCTCTTCCTGGAGGTTGAAACCAAGAAGGTGACATTCTGTGGCCATTGGTAACGTCATCACCTTCAGTGGTTGCTTGGCCTACCCTCCCCAGCTAGTTCACCAATCTGTTTCAAGGCATCCAGAAGGCACAGCAGAACGCAACAAACCAGGCTCCCAACCACTGAGCCATGACCTTTCACAGGTGCCACCTGCTTCTTGAGTCCCCAACAAGAGCCAGGTGATGTTAACCCACATTGTCCACTTTAGGGAGGACATGGCACAGCTCAGCCAGACCATAGAACCTGCTTGTCACTGGCTTTCCCACCTGGAGCCATGGGCATCATTCGGTGTGTGCCCATTGAAGTCTAGAGTGAGCAGAATACACCAGTGTTTTCATCAAAACCAAACAAATTCCATGGCAAAGAAGGGTGTTCCTGCCTAGCCTAGCCAGCTGTGCAGCAGAAGAGTGGGAGGAACTGAAGGTGGTTCAATTGCCCTGACACATTTTAGTCCAAAGAGCCTTGCTGATTGGGACATTTAGGGTGTTTTTTTGTTTGTTTGGTTGGTTTTGTCTTTGTATGGTTGTTGTTTGAGACAGGGTCTCACTGTGTGTCTCTCGCTATCCTGGAACTCACTATGTAAACCAGGCTGGTCTCAGAGATTTGCCTATCTCTGCTTTCCAGTGGTAGGATTAAAGGTGTGCACCACCATGCTCAGCTGTGATACTTAGTTTCAATTTTTAACACGATCTCGAGTCACCTGGGAAGAGACTCAGGGATGGACTGTGGGTGTGTCTCTAGATCACCTTGGTTAAGCAGTTGATGTGGGAAGACCGAGCCTACTCTGCGTGGCACCATTCCCTCAGCCGGGGTCCCGGACGGGGTTAGGTGTGGAGAGGGAATTGAGCATAAGAAGCATACACGCATTGCTTTCTCTCTGCTCTTGACTGTGGATATGCCGAGTCGCTCCAAGTGCCAGCCTTGACTTTCCTTCAGGGATGCACTGTGACCTTTAATTGTCAGCAAAACAAACCCTTTCTCTCTTAAAGGTGCTTTTGTCATTTTTTAAATTATCTCAAAAGAAACCAGGACACTGGCTTAAGTCCTGGGTCCCACACAAGAGAGGAACTGAGTCTGCGTTCCTACCAGAGAGTGGTCAGGCCTCTCACCTCTTGAGGGCTTGCTTGTTTTGTTTTGAGACAGTGTTAGTTAGGCTGGGATTCACTATTAGACCAGGCTGTATTCAAACTCACAGAGATCCATCTGCCTCTGCCTCTCAAACGGTGAGATTAAAGGCTTAATTGCATTTATACCCCACATTTCCAGAGAGCACCATAGGAGCGTGTTATTTCTCCTTCATTCATTCCACTTTTTTTTTTTCTCAAGACAGGGTTTCTCTGTGTAACAGCCCTAGCTGTCCTGGGACTCACTTTGTAGACCTCTGTCTCCCGAGTGCTGGGATTAAAGAGTGGGTCACCACCGCCCAGCTTTCATTCCTTTTAAGATGGGGATCTCTTTGTGTGTCCCAGGCTGGCCTTGAACTTCTAAAGTCAAGCCATCTTCCCTGTGTTGAGTGTCAGAAGGACTGGTGGCTATATTGGGGGAGGATGTTAGGCGTCTAGATGAAGCTGATGGAGCAGGGAGGTGGGCAGGAGCTAGGCAGTCCAGGAACTAGGAGACTAGGTGAGGTCACATCTGTACCTCCGTGCTTGGAACTGGTCGTGGAGGAACAGTGCAAGAGTCCATGTTGGGAGCGGACAGAAGTCAATGAGGATAAGGGAGAGGGGAAGGACAAGAAGCTCTGGGAGCAGAAAGGAGGGGACCCACTCAGCAGGATGCAGGGACAGTGACACACAAGGCATGAAGTAAAGTGACACCCAGATTCCTAGGCTGGGTAGCTAAGTGGAGGGAAGGACAGCCATTAACCTGGGGGCCAGGGAGCAGAGGAAGGGACAGGGCAGAGAGGATGAACTCAGGATGAGGCAAGAGCAACTTTGATGGGTAGATGCACTAATCCCCAAGAAAAAGATGGAAACCAAAGGGGATTCAAGAGGGAAGTGGCCCTACTACTTAGCAGGCAGGAATGCCTTAAAATAACAGTGGTGATGTGGACTTGCTCGCGGCTTACCTTGGGCTGGGAGATGTGAGTCATCCCATCTGATTTACTCTTTAGCCCTATTAAGGGATGTCAATATCTCCAGAAGGAAGCCCCAGCACAGAGTAAGTTATGTAAGCTCCATCATGGCAGGAAGAAATGACACAGAGCACCCAACGCCCTGCCCATCACAAAGGAAGGTCCTTGGTCCCTGTCCCCATTGTGCCCAGCTATCAGGATCTAGCTATGTTGTAGGAGGAAGGAGGCTTGCCCCTTCACCAGCCCCTTTATAAAATTTACCCTCTTGATTTTATTCCAGAGTGGATAGACTTGGCAGAGACTTGCAAAAAAAACAAAACAAAACAAAACAACAAAAAAACAAACCTCTGTTGAACATTGGCCACAGCACCTCAGCCTGTGACAAGAGAATCTCTAAAATGCTAGGGATAGGACACCTGGTGAGATCTGGGCTCTTGAAAATGGGACATCAGATCACTCTGCCCATGCTCACTGCCACCCCATAAACTGCCAAGGAAAGACTATCTGATGACACAAACTATGGCTACCCATAACCGGGCAGAGTCCTCATTAAAACCTGAAACACCTGGCCAGGTGTGGTGGTGCACAACCATAATCTCAACACTCGGGGGGGGGGTCAAAGCAGGAAGCTCGCCTGGAATTTGACCCTAGCATGAACTACATAGCGGGTTCTAGGCCAGCCTGGGCCATACAGAGTGAGAGTGTTGTGGAAGCCTCCTTGTCCAATCAGACTGACAGATATTAGCATAGGTTTTGGCATTAGGAAAAGCTTTGTCATTCCCATGACCCAAAAGCTAAACAAAGGTCACATGAGGCCTTTCAAGAGACAGCAATGCTAACTGTTGGGAGAGCACTGGCAAGAGAAAGAACGCCCATTGATGACCTCAAGTCTTTCCTGAAGGTGAGGAACTAGCCGCCCGCCAGGACAGATATCAGGGTGATGTGTTGTCAGGGGCACTCCCTCTCCACCCTCCGCATCAGCTGCAGCATCCTGGAGTCCTCCCACCCAGCCCATGGAGTGCTCAACTGCTCTCCCAGACTCTCTGATCAGTCGAGGCTGCTCTAGCTGACCTCCTGCAACGCCCTTGTCTCCAGAGCCCACCACAGGACCTGATAGAACCAAGCATTCCACAGAAGGCTCAAGACACTGACAGCCACACTCTGCACAGCGAATGCAGCCAGGGCAATGTACATACAGCAGAGACACACTTCAGAGAAAGCTCTGCTCTTCATGCCTTGCCACCAAACCCAACGCCCCCATGGATTTCTCTATTAGGAGGGAAGGTTCTGCTGCAGGGTGCAGGGCACTGTGGGTCTCTCTCCCACCAGCCCTGAGCTCCCAGAGGCACCAGGAGGCTGACAATGGTCTCCCACAGGAGCTCAGTAGGCCTCTGGGTTGGTAGCTATGCCCTCTTCCCCCTTATTCCTCTCGCCTGTCTCCCACTTCAGTGCTAGTTCTGGACACTAACCTTTGCTCCAGATCACAACCTGAAAGTCCTTCCTGTCTATACCGTAGGCAGGAATATTACTCCAGAGTGGCCTCCGCCACCCCAGCCTTCCTGCTCTCTCCAAACACACTCCCTACAGGCAGCTGTCTCTTGAGCAACAATGACATCATCTGAAAAACCAAGCCAAGGCCTTGCCAGCATACAAGATTATAACTGCACAGGCAGGCAGCCCAATGCCTGGCTAGCCAGACAGGTCTTCCACAGCCTGAGCCAGACACGTGTGTGTGTGCTCTGCTTCTGCTGGACTCACACGGGTCTTAGCATGCTCCATCACAGCTGGTGGCAAAGACAAGCAAAAGCAAAAGGCACCCAGCAAAGCTAAGAACCTAGACTGAGACTGTTACTAAGTCTATTTGCAAGTGAGGAAAGCAAGGTCACGATGGACAGTGCATGGCATGGCCAGGTCTGACCCCTTCAAGACTTCATGATGCCAATGCCCTAAATTCTCTTGAAGGAGACGGGATTAAAATCCCATGCACAGAACAAAAGAGCTTTAGGAAATTCTATCCCTAGTCTGAGAGTATCCTGCAGAGGAAAGTCTTCTGGGAAAGTGAGTTAAAGTCACTGGGCTTTCTGGGAGGTCTCAATGCAAAGGTGTGGACTTAAGGTTGGGCAGCTACTGTAGGCACTGCCTCACCTTGCTGCCAGGCCTTTGGAAGGGTTGGTTCACAGAGCATGCTCAGAAATGACCTTAGAAGTAACTGGGACGAACCTGCAGAGGCCTTACAGGAAGCCGGGAGGTGACAGCACGTGCTAAACAAGCAACAAAGACCAAGTTTCCTCGTCCCTTAGTGTGCTATCTCCTAGAGACGGTGCACCCGGCAGGGGTGGATCCCACAGTGAACGACACATACATTTAAGTGGCATCAACTTTGAGTTGAAAGCTAAGTGGACGGGTTTGTTTGCTTATCGTGGTTTGTTTGGTTTGGTGTGGTGTTAGGGCTGAATCCAGGGTCCAGCACTTTGCTGGGCAAACACTGCCAATGAGCCGTATCCCCAGTCCTGGAACGCAGTGAGCATTTTAATCAGCATCTTAGTGTATGCTTAAATAAACCATAAACCAGGTGTGGTAATGCACATCTCTCATCCCAGCACTTGGGAACTGAAAGCAAGATGGTCAGAAGTTCAAAGGCACCTTGAGATACACAGTGAGCCTTGACCACATGACATCATCTCAAAAAACAAAATTAAATAATATTACTTGTTTTGCATTCTGCCTGTTATAGTAGATGAGAGAAAATGCCAAGCCAGCGGTTCTAACACCCACTCCAGGAGTGACCTGTTCTAGAAGACCCATGATCCCCATGAACCACATGAAACAAGGTCTGACTGAGCAGACATCCTTACAGAGCAGGTGGGACAGCAGAGAGGCTTCAAGATCATGCAGATAGCAAGCGAAAAGATGCTGAAGTTCACCCCAAGCCCCCAGAATTGATGCAGTCCTGTTTCCAGACAATAAGCAGAGAGGACGGGAGGGAGACAGGAACGAAATAACTGTGAACTGCATCATCTGGGTACGGTGACCAAGCTCTAAGGTAGGTTGCTAGAGAAACTGTTAAGGCCTGAGCACTGTACCCTATGACCAGCCCGAGGCCCCGCCCTCCCAGGGACATGCAGCAGCACACTGAGCATGTGCACGGCAAACAAGACACAACCTACTCTTTAAACACTTCATCTTTTCCTTCAGACCTGAAACATAATATAAGACAGGGTTATTAAACCACAAAGACATGCGGATCCGGTTCAGAATGGGGAGAGTGGATATTCCCATTTGCCAATTTAAACCAGTAGAAGACTTTTAACATTTCCAGGTAGCATGTGTGTGTTCATCTATGTGCTGCTTATCTCAAATGATCTAAGTGTAAATGTGTATGCTCTCGTTTTCAATAGACATGTAGAGACTCAAGGTTAATTCTCTCTACAGATATGTCAATGTTTAATTCTAGAGTTTTCAAAATATCCAAGTGTTGTTTCATGTCCGTGTTTTACTTTTATATATATATTGAGACAATCTTAGATAGCCCAGGCTGGCCGTGAACTTACTCAGTATCTCAGGATGTCCTTCCTGCCTCTACTTCTCTAGTGTAGGATTACAGATGCGTGCCACCATACCTGGGTTTCAAAGTCTCTATGTTTTTGCTACACATTTAGAAATACAGCCCAAATGGCATCTGCACATTTAACAGCCAAGCAGCACTGGGGTGCCTGGATATGTGTCCATCAGCATGGGAAGCCAAAACTCTGGAATGGGGACATTCCGTGTGAAGTGTCTGATGCAGCCCTGCTGTCTCTGGTTGGAGGCATTTCTCACTACATACAGCCACTTCTCACGCCTTGTTTGGTTTAAAAAAAGTGATAAGTGGGTGGAGATGTGTGAGATTTTCCAGAAATGGGACAGTAAGCCTTAACAGAACTGGATATTCAGAGCTCCCATGGTGGCCATCATGAGGGAAATGGCTCCTGAGAAGAAACCTCTGTGGACCTACCTCCGTTAGCCAGGAGGTTCTCGTGGACTTTGCCCTTGGAGTCTTCCATGACTTCCACCACGCTCTGCGCCATTCTCTTTATGAGGCTTTGGGTAGAGAAGAGAGAGCCAGTGAGAGTGAGAAGCTGCCTGCAGGACCACCCCACCCATCCTCCCGGCAGAGAAAGGAGCCCTTGAAGCCACTGGGGGCAGCAATTTGGCAATCTAAGGAGAGACTTAAGACATTAAGAACCTTCGAACCAGTCATTCCACTTCTGGGAAACCATCTTGAGGAAACAGGAAAAAAAAACCCAGAAAAGCCTTCTGAATAAAAAGATGTTCTTTGCAGCAGAGCGGCTGACAATAAGAAACTGGAAGCAACCCGCAGGCTCAACAATAGAGAATTGTTTGAAGATGGTCTATTCAGCAGAGGATTACTAGCCACCCATTGAAAATAAGGTTTACAAAGAATTCCAAATACCGTGGAACAAGGCACGCATTATAATGTTAGAGGGAAAAAAACAAGATAGAAAATTAGACAGTAAGACGATCGCTGGCTGTGCTATGGGTAAATATTTCTACTTGATATTTTTCTAGTATAATCTGGTATTGATTTTATAGAAAAGCCAAACCTTGGGCCTCCAGTGAACACACTAAAAGAACTCAAGCCATATACCAGATTACAGATGGAGGTTGGAATACGTTCCCTTTCATTTTCATTCTCTCTCTCTCTCTCTCTCTCTCTCTCTCTCCCTCCCTCCCTCCCCCCCTCCCTCTCCCTCTCGCCATCCAACTGATGCAAGCCTCCTGTGCTCCAGGATGTCCCCAAACTCACTACATACCTAATGATGACCTTAGACTTCTGATCCTCTTGTTTTTGCCTCCCCGGTGCCAGGAATGCAGCCATGTACCCCTATGCCCAATTTTGTGGTGCTGGGGATAGAACCCAGGGCCTTGTGTATGCTAGACAAACATTCTACCAACTGAATTATGCCCCTAGCTCCAAGTTCCTCCATTATTGCAGGCACAGTCCCACTAACCAAGCCTAGTATGGTACCTTGGGCCTGCCGTAGAAACTGAGGCAGATGGACACCTTGAAAGATCCTGTTGTTTGTTGAAAGCAAGCAAGGGAAAGAGGTAGTCATGTTTTCTTGGCCAAAGTAATCAGGGCTGACAGCCAGAAACTAAAGACCTAAGTGTGAAATAGTTTAAGATGAACAACCACAGCACTTGCCTAGAATGTGAGGCAATGGTTTTGATCCCTAGCACAGTTTAAAAGATATAGATATAGATGATAGATAGACAGATAGAGAGATAATAGATAGATAGATAGATAGATAGATAGATAGATAGATAGATAGATAGATGATAGATGAGGAGAGAGAGAGAGAGAGAGAGAGAGAGAGAGAGAGAGAGAGAGGAGCCAGGCTAGCGATACAGCTCAAATACTTGTCTGGCTTGTCTAGCAGGTAAAGCTCTGGTTCAGTCCACAGCGCCATAAAGATTACGCAGTGCCAGCAGTGGAAGCAGGAGGATCAGAAGTTCAAAGTCATCTCTGGCTACTTAGTAAGTTCGAGGCCAGCCTGTGATATGCAAAACCCTGTTCCAAAACTAAGTAAGGCCAGGCATAGTGGCACATGCCTTTACTCCCAGCATCCGGGAGGCAGAGGCAAGTGAATATTCAGTTTGAGGCTGGTCTAGTCTACACAGCAAGTTCCAGGTCTGCCAGTGGCTAAGATCACTGGCTGTTCTTCCAGACTCCTGGAGTTCAGTTCCTAGCATCCACATGGCAACTCACAACTGTCTGTACCTCCACCTCCAGGGAATTCAACACCTTCACACAGATATACATACACAAAACACCAATGCACATAAAATAAAAAATAAATCATTAAAAAAGGTTTAAAAAATATGTAAATAAAATTTTTTAAAAGAACAACTATTGTCGTCCAAGTACAGGAAACACACCATTAGGCGTTCTTCCAGAGTCTACCTCCCGCTTGGGTCAAGTGTGCTTAGGGCTCCTTTGATAACTGACTCTCATCTGTAGGAGTGTATAAGTGTCAGTTTCTCTGAAATCATTGTTTTAGCCTCACAAGGATTCTGGGAAGTTGAGTATTATCCCATCTATTAGATGAGGAAACTTAAACAATTTGCTCCCTATCAAGTGTCTGCAAGTGGGTTTCAAAGACAAGGCTCCTGGCCACTGGGTCATGTTGCGTTCTGGACCGACACTGTGGCCTGCCTTGTGTTTAAAAGCCGACCAGTGTGGTGTGCCTGCATCTCTTTGATTAGCAGTGCACAGTCTCACTGCGGGGAGCCCTGGCCACAAACCTAACTGAGCGGTTGTCTGGGCCTTAGCCTGGGGTGGTACTGACAGTTTCCCAGGCTTCTTTTTTTTTTTTTGGTTTTTTCGAGACAGGGTTTCTCTGTGGCTTTGGAGCCTGTCCTGGCACTAGCTCTGTAGACCAGGCTGGTCTCGAACTCACAGAGATCCACCTGCCTCTGCCTCCCGAGTGCTGGGATTAAAGGCTTTCCCAGGCTTCTTAATGGAGTCAAGGATGTATTCCCAGGCCTTTGCCTTGAGAGAAAAGTGCTTCAGGCCTCTGGCTGATTGCTCTGGGCTCCCAGGTAAGCTCAGCAGATCAAAGGGAGACGAAATGTCCAGTCTGGTTCCCTCAGGCAGAGATCTTAGCTCCTGCAGCCTCAGGCTTGTGTTTCAGCCCAGGACCCATCATTGTCCCTTAAACTCTGCTACATTCCCACACAATTCTGGCCTCTTCATCACAAGACCTCTTCCAGTTATCCGAAAATGAGTGTGCCTCCTGTTGTCTGCCGGGACGCTGACTCGGTTAGGAAATTTTATACACTAACTAAGCAACTACTGTGCCCTAAGCATTAATAAGTGCTGTAGCCTAAGCCAAGTCCCTGCTGGCGAATAACTGCAGGTTCAGTGCTCTTGAAAGCTCCTTTTCCTTATTCAGATCACCACAGTAACACAAGAGGGTCGGACCTAGTTCTGTGGCCACTGTAACCCATCCATAACTACCTACTTACATGAAGGTGGTGAGGCCCCAGCCGCTACCACATCACCTGGCTCGCAATGTCTGCCAACTGCACAAACAAAGCCTCACCGCACCTCATCCTTCTGCGGGGCTCTACTTCTCCCCATCTGAGCCCCTTCAGAGTGTCTCACCACAGCAAATGTGGTCCCCCAGCACGCACATGGCTTCTGGGACATCTCAGAATGGCATGCTCCGGTGAAGCTCAACGGCTAGAAAGATCGCCTGTTCCACAGAACCGAAGCAACCTGTTGTGATCAGCGGCTGTGGTCACCAGAGAATTACCATGTCACTGATCCAGAACATTTTTTCTAGCCAAAGGGAACTGAAGGGCCTCATGCCCATTTTTAAATTTCCCTTTCTTTCACGTGGTCTCTTTATTGTCAGAAGTGAGCGGCTTCCTCTTCCCTTTAATCAACAGCACAGCAGCCCAACAAGTCTCCCTGCCACAAGGCACCCCATCCCGCTAGGTGCTTCCCATTTGCATTGATGTTGCAGCGATCCACACATTTTGACCTCTTGTATGGGTAGTATAGAGAAGCTACTGGAAGAAAAGGGGTGGTCATTTATAACGGCAGGCAAGGCCCCTCTAATTACAAGAAGCAAATGTCCACGGCCCCCAGAATGCAGAAGCCTGCTTGATTCCCTAGACCCTGGCCAACACTGGTCTTAGGGTCCTTTCAGTCTCTGCCAGTCTGATAGCTGGAAACCTACACGTCACTGTCATCCCGACTTGAGAATGTGTGATCTCCAGAGAGGCTGCGCATCCCTCCTCAGGTCTGCTGACTACAGAAGGCCGCCTTCTTCTGTGAATCGCAAGTTCAAGACCATCCCCTCTTCTGTTTTGTTTTCTTCTGTTGCTTCCTTCATTGATTTGTATGAGTTTCCATGTTGGGAGACCCGGTTCTGGTGCTAGTAGCTAGCAGATGCCATCTTAATGATGGCTTTGTGAACAAGCGACACAGGAAGAACTGATGGGAAACTGCCGGGTCTCTAAGATTCAACGAAGAAAATTCAGGCAGCTTTCTCTAAAATATCTGACCAAAATGAATAGCAAGGACGGGAGCATGGGAGGTGGTGGCGCACACCTTTAATCCCAGCACTCGGGAGGCAGAGGCAGGTGGATCTCTGTGAGTTCAAGGCCAGCCTGGTCTACAAGAACAAGTTCCAGGACAGGCTCCAAAGCTACAGAGAAACCCTGTCTTGAAAAACCAAAAAAAAGGGGGGGATGGGATCTTGACTCAGTGGCCAAAGTCACCTGCCACCAAAAGATCAAGTTCAGTCCCTATGAGACCCACATGGTAGAGCTCTGGAGAGAAACAATTCCCTCAAGGTGTTCTCTAACCTCCACACATGAACTATGGCACCCATTCATGTACACACAAACACACACACACACACACACACAAAATTAATTTTCTTAAAATGTAATGTGTATTAGTTCACATGGGAAGATGTACAGATCATACTAATAACTGTGTAATAATCTTACTTGGTCACATAAATATACATATTCATCAAAACTTACCAATTTGATTACTGCAAATGTACACATTTCACTGTCTATAACCCGTGTCTTGGTGTGTGTGTGTCTTTGTTTGCATGTACAAATGTGAGCAGGTCCACGTGAGTATCTGGGCATATGTGTGAAGCCCAGAGCTCAGCCTTGGGTATCTTCCTCAATCACTCCATATCTTGTCTTTTAAGACAGTGCTTCTCATTGAACCTGCAGCTCAAATACTCGGCAAGCCTGCTGGGCCAGGAAGGCCAGGGTCCTTCAGTCTTTGGTCCACCCCTGGAAGTGTGATTGCAAGCTTGAACAACCTTGTCCAGCCTGTGTAAACAAAATCAAATCCAAAACAATGGACAGCCCTGGTGGACCGGTAGCCTCCACATGCACACACAAAACTGCAAAGCTTTTTTTAAAAAGATACAAATAAATTGAAAAGAAAAAGGGAAAGTTAACTTTGTTTTTAAAACATAAAATAGCAATGTAATTGTAATTTCTATAATTTTACTTTTGATATTTATTTTACCTTTTGAGCATTTGTGTCTGTTTGGGTGTATGTGCCTGAGAGTATGGGTGCCCACAGAATCTAGAAGAGGGGGTCGGATGCTCTGAAGGTGAAATACAGGCAGTTGGGGTTGTGAAACTGCAATCAGGTCCTCTGGAGGAGCAGCAAGTGCTCTTAACCACTGAGCCATCTCTCCAGACCCTAGTTTATTTTATTTGTTTTGTTTTTCCAGACAGGGTTTCTCTGCCCTAGAACTCACTCTGTAGACCAGGCTGGCCTTGAACTCAGATCTGTCTGCTTCCCAAAATCCTGGGATTAAAGGTACCCGTCACCACCTCAGACCCTGGTTTATTTTAAATAGCCTCATTTGCACTTTATCTTACACATCCACTGATTTGTAGCAGGACATTTGTCTATTTTAATTGTTGAATGATAATTCTACTAATAAGTTAGAAACCCCCAAAAAAAGAAAAAAGAAAAGACAGAAAGACAGAAGAAAGAAAGAAGAAAGAAAGAAAGAGAGAGAGAAAGAAAGAAAGAAAGAAAGAAAGAAAGAAAGAAAGAAAGAAAGAAAGAAAGAAAGAAAATGCAAAAAGTAGATCTTGGCCCCAAAAGTAGCTCCCCCAGGGTCCAAGCATAGAACTGCAGCACCCTTGCCCTAGGGGTACAGAAGAACACCAGGTGGGAGAGACCTCAGATCCCCAGCTTCGGTAACCACAAGCCAGGAAGTGGCTGCTGTGCCGGGCCTGAGGCCCTGGAAGACCCAGTCTCTAGGTAGGAGGGCAGAGGCTGCAGCTACTGAATGACTCTGGAAGGGAAGGCTCATTCCTCAGTCACCTGAGTCACAGTTCCCAGGGCCCAAGCAAAGAGCAGATTCTTCCTAAGTGGCCTTAAGACATAGTGGCCCCAAGGGAGTTCGCCCTGCTATTGTACGACAGAGTCCCAGTGTCTGACCAGCCCGGCCAGACAAGTCCTCATCTGGGGCCCCGCCTGCCCCAGGAGCTGCAGCCCAGTCCTCCAGCCCTTCTGGAAGGAAGTGTTTGTCTGCTCCGTCTCTCAGGATGGCAGGTGCAAGGTTCCAAGCTCCTCCAGGGCAAATCGGCACTGCAAAAGTCAGGCTTTGGGGCTAGGGCCATGACTCAGTTGTCAAGTGTTTGCCTTAAGAACCCAAAGGCCTAAGCGTGATACCCAGACCCATGCTAAAAATGAAATAGTGTGGTGGTGCATGTCTGTAATCAGTGCTGGGGAGGCACAGGCAGGTCTCTGAGACTTCCTGGCTAGCCAAGCTGCTTGATGAGACCTGGATCCCGGTGAGAGACCCTGTCCCAAAAGAAAAAATGTGGCTAGCTCCTGGGGAACAATGACTGAGGTTGTGCTTTGGCCTTCATACACACACACACACACACACACACACACACACACACACACACACACACACACAGAGCCAGGCTTCCCCCTCTCTCCTGACTCATTGGAAAATTTTAGCAAACCAGAATAGAGTTGGTCTGACATTGTCCGTACGCCTGGAGGAGGAGAGAAAACAGGTTACAAGGCTGGGCCCAGGGAATGTCTCCAGGACTGAAGAAACGAGTTCTGCCTCGGAAGCCTTCCTTGGTCCTCCAAAGGGACTCTGTTGAGCATTGACTGACTCCTCACCAAACAAGACAAAGCCTAAGTGCTGAGGCCGACAGAGCGAGGAAGACTACCCGAGGAAGACTACCCGGAGCCACACAGCTCATCTGAGCCTGCGTGTCTCCATCACAGACGCAGGTCTCCATCTGCTAGAGGACAACCAGAAGGCCCAAACTTGCCCTGTGTCCTCCTACCCCCAGTGTGCCCAGATGGGAAATACCATGCAGGGGAGTGCCTGGCCCAAGAAGTGAGCCTAGAAGCTTCCACACAGGGTGGGATGTGTGATTTACTCCAGTCTTTATTCCTGCCTCTGCCAAAGGACAATGACATACGCTCTAAAGCAAAGTCACCAGGAAGAGGTAAGCAGAGATCCATAGTAACTTTCTTTATATAAAAACAAAGATTGGGGCTGGAGAGATGGCTCAGAAGTTAAGAACATTGACTGTTCTTCCAGAGGTCCTGAGTTCAATCCCTAGCAACCACATGGTGGCTCACAACCATCTATAATGAGATCTGATGCCCTCTTCAGGCCTGCAGGCAAACATGCAGATAGAACACTATATTTATAATAAATAAATAATTTTTTTATTTTATTTTTTTTTTTGTTTTTGGTTTTTCGAGACAGGGTTTCTCTGTGGCTTTGAAGCCTGTCCTGGAACTCTCTCTGTAGACCAGGCTGGTCTCGAACTCACAGAGATCTGCCTGCCTCTGCCTCCAGAGTACTGGGATTAAAGGCGTGCGCCACCATCGCCCGGCATAATTTTTTTTTAAAAAAGCAAAGATTGAATGAGGCTTCTAGAGGTTTCTAGAGGTTCTCTGCTCCAGGGAGCTCTGGGCCCAGATATACCTTGCTTTAACTTCCACACTGGAAGCTTTGAAGACACTGAAGTTTAAAGAAGATAAATCTGGAGGGAAGTGCCTGTAATCCAGGCCACTCAAGAGGCTCAGGAAAAAAGGTGGAAAATTCAGGGCCTGCCTAGAGATGGTAAAGTGAGTTGAAGGGCAACCTGGACAACTTTTTGAGATCTTGTTTTTTTTAAAAAAAAACGTGCCGGGTGCTGGTGGTGCACACCCTTAATCCCAGCACTCGGGACGCAGAGGCAGGCGGATCTCTGTGAGTTTGAGCCAGCCTGGTCTACGAAGCAAATTCCAGGACAGCCAGAGTTATTACAGAGAAATCCTGTCTTGAAAAAAAAAAAGTCAGGCGGTGGTGGCGCATGCCTTTAATCCCAGCACTCGGGAGGCAGAGACAGTTGGATCTGTGTGAGCTCAAAGCCAGCCTGGTCTACAGAGCAAGTTCCAGGACTGGCTCCATAGCTACAGAGAAACGCAAACAGTCTCAAAAAACCAACCAACCAACCAAACAAACAAACAAAAGAAATTTAAAAAGTCTGGGGACAGAACTCAGTATTTGTCTAGTAAGCAAGCATAAAGCTGTAAGTTCAATTCAGGTGCACAAAAATGAGTGAATGAATGAATGAATAAGTCTTTACAGAAATCCTCCTGTAGAGTGTAGAGCCACTCAACAAAATTACCTTTGCCAAGCACAACAGAATTCTCGCTGGCAAGTTGGCATTCTATAACTCGAGCCCACACTGTGGCCCAGCAGAGCAACCTCTCAGGAGGTGGACGCAGGAAGATTGGGCATTTGAGGTCATCCTTCTCTATCTAACAAATTCGATGCCAACCTGTGCTACCTGAAACCTTATCTCAAAACATGAAAACAACAGAAAACCAAAGCACCTCTAGCCATGGTTTGCCCCCAGAAGAGACATGGGTAAGGCAGGGTGCTAGATCCAAACACAGACCCAGAGGACTGTCATGAATTGCCCTGAAGACCTACAAGAGTTCAGCACCCCAAGTATCCGGAGAGCAGTGGTTCAGTAAACAGGCATTTGCATTTGGACACTTTTCCACCAAGTCACTGTGCCCTGATACAGGCTCCTGTCCCCCCAGAATGAGGCTCCAGGACACACTAGGGGAGAGCACCCTGGGGAGGTATCCAGGGACTGCATGACCAAATGCGGGGAAAGGCGAAGCATGAAAACGGAACTAGAGGTGGTTAATAGGCACTTGAAAATGTTTAGTTTGGCGGTGAGTCCGAGAAACACTCATGAAAACAAGCACACGGCCTCCTCCTTCTGCCTGGTAAGTGGGCATTCTCTCTGATGGGGATGAAGAAAGGGCCTCTGGCTACCCCACAGGGACAGTTTGGCAATGTGTACCAACAGCTTAAATATGCCATGGCATTTGACCATGTAAGTGCGTGCGTGCGTGCGTGCGTGTGTGCATACACGTTACTGAGAATCAAACCCAAGGAGAACTAATAATTGCCATCTGGGGGTATTAGGATAATCAAAAACACAGTTACATTAATGACGAAAGCAATATGTAAAAGAACAAAGATAACCACTTATTCAGTGTGTTAAGTATAATAGAATGAAATGTATATTCTAGCGCCATAAGAAAGAAACAATGGTGCAAACCTATACAATCCTGGCACTCAGGAGGGCTGAATCAGTAAGGCTAGGGGAACTCAAGGCTAGCCTGAGCTACGTATGGAGGCTGTCTTATAAACAAGAGTTGGGTGGGAGAGATGGCTCAGCAATGAAGGGTGCTTACTGTTCTCACAGAAGACTCAAGCTTGTTTCCTAGCAACCCTGCCTATAAGTCCTCACAACTGCCTATAAGTCCAGCTCCTGAGAATATGATGCTCTCTTCTGGCTTTCATAAGCATTGCACACACACACACACACACACACACACACACACACACACACACAATTAATAATAAAACAAATCTTTTAAAAATAACAAACAGTAGGTCAGATCACAAGGAAAATTTCAAATTCTCAAAGGTAGAACTAGCTCCTGATTCATTCTTTGATAATACAGCAAAAGAATTAAAAATGAAAAAAGCAGAAATAACATTTTTTAAAGATTAACTTTTCAAATATATAAAGATTAAAAATTGCAGAATACCTAAATTACACTAAAACAACACACATTAAATTATGAAAGCATAAACATACAGAGAAAAAAATTCATTGCTTTTGGCATTTCAAATAAAAATATTAGCAGAGGCTGGTGGTTAAATCAGACAAACTAATTTTATCCCTGGGGCTCAGATGGCAGAAAGAAAAAAATTAGTTCCCACAGTTGTCCTTTGACTGATGTATGCATGCACAAAAAATAAATAATAAATAAATAAAAATTTTAAACTAAGCAAGCAATTAAATATGCTTTTTTGGAAAAAGAAAAGAAAAGCACCCAGACAAAGCAAGAAGGAAACAAGGTTATATGTAAAAGTAAACTTTAAAATTTATAGGTCACGCAATGGGAGATGGGAAGCCTGGAGACCTCTTTAGGACTCTAGCCCGCATCCATTCACGGTGTCCTGATAAGAACTGTCTGGCATTGCTGTGCAGACAGCCACCCTCACGGATGTAATCTCTGATCAGTCACCTCCTAGACAACTTCATGGGACCACAAGGGAAAGGCAAAGCCACCCAAGGGCAAGTGGCAGTCAACAAGGTACCGGAGGAACCCAGGGGCACAGCTGAGTGGCCGTGTGGGACCACATGCCTGTGAAATACAATATACCGACTGGCACTACAGACCAGGCTGAGGATCTGTGAAGGACTTGACTATTCAGAAGGGGCTTTTAATGGAAAAATAAATAGGTTTCTTAAATTTTTAAAAATGATTTACACAGGTAGTGCGAAGGAATACTTTTCTAAAAACAGAGCTCCCGTAAGCAGAAGCCTTGCAGCTGCATGGAAAAACACTCTTGTGCCCAGGTAAATAAATAATAAAAGGATATGGAAACGATACACCTTGAAAACTGTTCCTTCTCTGTTCCCCTGGCCAGAGGCAGTGCTGACAGGTTCCCGCTGCATGGCTTACAGGCCCAGCTAGCATGAATTTATCTAGTAACACTTGAGTACTATTCAAAGAATTGGGGTGACCGGAGGATTTATAACTAGAGTCCTTTCCTTTTATCCGAAGCTCTAGTACAGAAAGATTTCTAAGGCGAGACACCTGCCTTGAATGAGGCTGTATTTGAGGGCGCTCACAGAACACAACTGTCCTTAGTCTCCAGTAGGAACATACCTGGGGATGCATGCCTACCAGGAAACCGGAGACAGTACACTTTCATCCCTTACCACACCTAGTCTCTGCTTTTAAAAATGGTTTTGCGGCCTCTGTGTTTCCCAAGGATGACCCTCATCCTGCTAGCATATGTGCACATGTACATTTGTATGTTTCTTAAGCACATGCTGCATTACCACCAGGGGAGATGCAAGAAATCAAAATGTATAGGGCAGAATATGAATTCCTATCAGGAGGAAATAGCATGCAAAAAACAAACAAACAATAATAACCCCAGAGCCAGAAGCATCTCGCATCAGAGTTCTCAGTGCTGCCTGGGCTTCAGTGAGGGAGGAAGGAGCTAAGGCGTGGGCACAGGGGTAGTTAATGGTGTTGAGATCTAGAAAAAGGAACGGCTGAAGAGCTGCCGTTTCTGCAGCCAGGCGGGAAACAGCCCATGCTTCCCAAGCCCACTGTATAGGGCTGCACAACCTCACCCTGCAGCCTGCCTGGAGAGGGAAAACTGAAAGCCTGAAGCAGTCTTGGGCAGGGGGCTGCGCTCAGGGTCTCTGCTTCTGCATAGATCATCATCTGCTGGCTGAGTTATCAAAGGCAGGCCAGGCCTCTGTCTCACAAAGCACAGCCTCGAAAGGAAGTGGACACAGGGGACTCTGCTCCTTTTCCTTCACAGGTTCAAGACTGGCATGACATCTCTCCCCTTCACTCATTCGTGGGAGCAGAGCAGTAGCCACTGTTACCTCGTGGTTCTCTTCATGGCTAATTTCTTGTCATAGCTTTGCAAACTACAGTGACAAGGATTGCTTCCAGCTATAGCTATATTGCTCCCTCACAGAGCAAAAGACAGATAGATCAAAGATCCGAAAATCCAGTTCTGAGGCCGTTTTGGTAAGAGTATGGATGGGATCAACAATTCTGCTAGGGGCAATCAGGGCCTGTGCGTGGACTCTCTGAGTCTGTGTCTCCACTTTCATTACTTCTACGTGTATACCAAAAACAGTCACCAGTGCACTGTTGGCAAAAGCTAAAGACTTGGAAACATAAGCATCCAACAACAAAGAGACAAGCAAATCTGCTCAAGGTAACACACCCAGACAAACAAACAGGCAGTTGTGAGCTAACATGAAACTTTCACTGAGGTATACTAATATGCAAAGTGGAAAAAAGCAGGATATACTATGTATGTTATCATACATATATAATATATTTTATTTACCTAGAATTATTCTAAGGCTATACGGTTTTATTCGTGAGACAGACTCAAGTAGCCCAAGTGACCTCTTGCTATGCAGAAGGTGACCCTGAGTTCTGGATCCTTTTGTTCCTGCCTCCCAAGGGCTGAGATAATAGGCAAGAAATCTTACTGTGTTGAGTAGGGCATAGTGGCCCATGTCTTTAATCCCAACACTAGGGAGGCAAAGGCAGGCAAGTCCATGTGAGTTGAAGGCCAGCCTGGTCTGCAAAGGGATTTCCAGGCAGCTAGGGATGTTATAGAGAAAGCCTGTCTTAGAAGAACAAAACCAAAAACCAACAAGAAAAGATATTGCTATGTTGAGTAGGCTGGTTTTGATCTCGTGGACTCAAGCAACAGGCACAAGTCCCTGCATCTACCAAGGCTATACACATATTGACTTGTACTTTCACCGGCTACCTCTGGAAGCTTCACCTGCTAAAGTTATGATGACAAAGCTTCAAGAGAGAAAAAATGAGGTGATGAGGGAACGGGGAGGAGGCAAACAGATCCAAAGAAAATCTAACTTTCATTCTGTGGCCTTGTTTTTGTTTTGAATTTTTTCTTATGTATATACATCAGTAAAAAACAAACTGAAGGCAAACATGGTGCCTTGGCTAGCACGTAGCATGCTGAAGAAGTTTAAAGACAGCCAGGGCTGCTACACAGTTCAAAGTCAACCTAGGCAACTTACTGAGACTCAGAACAAAAGGAGAGGAGAGGAGAAGAGAGGAGAGGAGAGGGGAGGGGAGGGGAGGGGAGGAAAGGGAGGGAGGAAGGAAGAAAGGAAAGGAAGAAGGGAGGAAGGGAGGAAGGAAAGGAGGGAAGAAAGGAGGAGCTGTTTCAAAAAAAAATAACCAAACCCACTAAAGAGGGACCCAAAGGACCCAGCACTGTTGACACAACATCCCCAGGTGAACCCACTGGTTTTTTCCTCTGGCTTCTGAGACCAGATTTAGACAGGCCATACTTTGGTTTGGCCAAAGCAAGAGCACTGTGTGCACTGACAACAATGTCAAATTCTTACTTGTATATAGTAAATAAGAAATGTTTTACCTTTCAGCAAAGGTATCAAGTTTCCCCAACTCATCAGAGAGACCAACAAGGGAATCCAAGGTCCCCACCTAGAAAAGACCATAAAGGAATTAAAGTTCATGTTCTTTCTGGACAGGAGTGTAAGGTGTCCCTTTCAACAGTCACATAGGGACTCACTTCCCTTTGAGTTGGATGTCTTTAGCCAACATCCAGACTAACGATGGGAAAACACCTATATTAAGAACTATCTCTTTAGCTGGGTGGTAGTGGTGCACACCTTTAATCCCAGCACTCGGGAGGCAGAGTAGGTGGATCTCTATGAGTTTGAGGCCACCCTGATCTACTGAGTGAGATCCAGGAAAGCCAAAGCTGTTACACGGAGAAACCCTGTCTCAAAAAACAACAAAAACCTCTTTTTAGCTTTATTATTATCTGTGTGGTATGTACATGTCAGTGTGTATGTCCTATGTATACTCATTGTGCAGATACTTATACATGTAGAGGTCAGAGGTCAACATAGGGTGTCTTCTTCAATTTCTTTCTCTCTTGTTATTTGAGACAGAGTCACTGAAAAATGGAGCTCACCAGTTCAGCTAGACTGGGTGACCAGGGACCTCATCTCGGCTTGTCTGGGGCTGAGATTACAGGGACCCTGTCGCTGCTTGCCCAGTGCTGGGATTACAGGTGCCCCCATCTCTGCTTGTCTGGGGCTAAGATTACAGGGACCCTGTCTCTGCTTGCTCAGTTCTGGATGACAGGTGCATGGCAGTGAAACCTGTTACAGATGCTAGGGATCCAAACTTGCTTCCTTATTTTTTAAAATTGCATTTTCTGGGGCAGGATGACAACAGAATGAGCTGAAATCATCTCTCTCTCCCAGGAAGGGCTATTGATGACCTGACCTCAGCTCAGTTTGTAGCGGGCCTTTTCAGACTCGGGGTCTGTTTCTTAGTATAGCAACAAATGTGGTGTCTTTCCAGAGACATGGGAAGGAAGAGTGTGCTCCTCAGTACAGGATGACAGGTGGGCACGCCCAGCTTTTTACATGGCTGTTGGGACCTGAACTCGGGTACTCTACAGACTATAGCCCAAGCCTCCTCCCTCCCTTTCCTCCCAGCCCCGTCTCTCTGAGAAAGGGTCTGACAACTTAGCCTTGGAACTTCATTTGTAGAGCAGGCCGGCCTAGAATTTATAGCCATCCTCTAGTTTGCCTCCAGAGTACAGGGATTATGGATGTGAGCCACCATGCCTGGCCTGACTAATCTTTTTGAAAACGATCGTTCCTGGAGGCTGGAGAGATGACTCAGTCGTTGAGAGCCCTGGCTGCTCTTCTGAGGACCCAGGTTCCATTCCCAGCATCCACATGGCTGAAGTTACAAGGTCTCTAATGGCCTCTTCTGTCTTTCATAGGCCCCAGGCACATACATGGTGAACAAACATATATCCAAACAGAAACACTCATATAAACTAAATATATTTTTTAAAAGATTGTTCCCGTCTCGCTCATCTTTTAACGTTTGTTTCATCCTAACCTCCCCATCCACCGCAAGAGCCCTCTCAGAATCCCCCATTTGAACCCTCACTGCATCCTCTTTCTCCCCTCCAGCAGAATCAGAAGTCCTGGGCTTCCTGGACTCCCTCTAGTCAAGAAAAACATCAGAGCTGATGGGCTTCCAAACCCTTTAGCTATGCCGCAGGTCTGTTTAGATACTGCAGACAACACAGGAACACTCCAGGAGCCACTGCCAAGGACCCCTTCCACTTCCCATCCACACTCTATCTGCCATGGCCTGCCCTATTCATGCTTACCTGTGGCTTCAAGTCCCAAGAGGCCACAATTAATCTGGGGCTGTGGCAGAAAGTCCCATTGACACCCTGCCCCTCTACCTCTGTTCATCCTCTAGCTCAGGCTTATTTTTATTTTTCTTTACCATTCCTACATGTGCCTTACTTAACTCCTTCTGCTCTCGTTGGTTTCCGAGGAATTCGCCTTCTTGCTCAGAAATCCCTGCCCTCCTCCAATCCATAACCCTCTCCCTCCTCTGGGGCTCTTACCTTGAAGTCAGGGATGGCAAACTTGGTGTTGCGGGACAGGTTGGACTTTGAGGTTACATGGTTCATCCTCTCCAGAGCTTGTAAGTTTTCCTTATCACCAGGAGCCGAAATAAGCCAAAACTCGGACATGTTTCTAAGTCTTTCGGTTATCCGGTTACCAGCGGGCACCAAGACAAATGCACACAAACAGAAACAGGAGCGGAGATGTGTCAGATGTCCACTTCACCCTTCCTTACCTCAGAATTAATCCTCTCCGGGCCCTGCCGCCTTTCAGTTTGTCATGCCTGGGCTTCGACCTTCTGCTGCATTTTCAGCAGCTTTAAGGACACCTATCTGCCCCCTAAGCATTCTGTCTGCACCCCACAGGGAAGCCTCATGGCCCACCCACCATAGGTGCTCTGATTGATCCCAGACTGTCTGCTTACACTCCCCGGGCTCGGGCGCATGGAGCCTCCTGGGAAGACACTTTCCATCTTTACATACTGTTTTTTATGGAATCCAGAAAGGGTGGCTAGAGATGGGAGACAAGGGATTTTTCACCGTATAACATCAGTTCAAGCCCCAGATCTCAACTGGTTTAGAATGGAATTAGCTGTAGAAACAAACTTCAAGAGAGCTTTTCAAAGAGTTACTAGTCTTTTTTTCTGCTGAGAAAGAAGGCTCTCTGTGGGGCCAGATAGCTTGCTGGGCCGGCACAACCAGCAGTTTCAACGTTGCATAGGGGTGCAGGGGCCTTGATTTGTTCTGCCCATTCAAACGTGTGTACATCCACACCTTCCCCCTTGGCGAGTTCTCCTCTCCTGTCACCTCCCTGGTGCATCCCGTCCTGGGACATCTACAGAAAACTGGAGAATCACCACTGGATAGCATGAGCCCCCGCGGAGCCCTTTTCTCTCTACATCCACCTCACACCAACCTGAGACCCTGCGCGTCCCTGTTAACCTTGCACAAACCAAATGCTGTTCTTTCTGACCTGACCGTATATCGCCTGAGGACAAACTGGCTAGTGCGCAGCTCCTGGGGAGATGCCACCTGCTAAGCCGGGAAGAGTGCGGCGTGGGCGCCGGCTTCCCACGTTCCCACATAGAAGGTGCACACCCGGGCCGCGAGGACGCAAGGAGGTGCAGACTCCATGAGGGTGGTAGGTCGTGTCCCCCCTGGCTGTCTCAGCAGTTCACTCCCCACCCCTGACTCTTGTTGCTACTCAACCACGCGTCCTTACCAGGAGCAGCGGGAGATTGTCTGGGCTGTAGAAGACACGCAGGGACGCGGGGCGGGAGGCACGGCCGGAGCGCAGGCCGGCTCCCGGGAGGCACAGGCTTCAATAGTCCGGTGCGCGCCCCGCCCCGCCTTTTATCCCAGCGGGAGGGGCAATCCTAGGCCCCTCGGACATTTGCATACGGGCTGCCCGCCTCCCTTGGTGTCCCTGTTGTTGTGGCGCTGCTGGGGACCCGCGACTCGCAGAGCAAGCTCCGGGGCAGGATATATATACAGACAGGGTACAGAAGAGCACTAGTTGAC
>NW_004949108.1:3955644-3959930 GCF_000317375.1 Microtus ochrogaster | reverse complement strand
GGGGGGGGGGTGTCCAACGTCTCTTCCGCACGAGGGCTCAGTTCGGAGTTACAGAGTTGTGGGGTAGCTGAGAGCCTTACCCGACGGCGCTAATAACGATACCTTAGCCACGCAGCAATAGGAAGGGATTCCCAGAGGGTACTCTGGGCTGCAGACTCCACCTCCTACTCCCAACCCACCGCAGCCCGGCTAGGTATCCAGGGAAATCACCTGCTCCAGGGTGTTTCCAAGGTCCATGCACGAGAGTCCAGGCTAACCCACGGAAAGTAGCGCAACAGGTTCACAGATGTTTTTCAACACACAAACGCACACACACCTGCAGGGAGGAGTGGCTCCTCTACGGTCAGCGTGGGCGACTGCCTGCTCCAAGTTGCCCAGGCAACACCCATCTCATATCACCCACACAGAGGGGGATCTAACGCTGTTGGAGTTGTGCTGAAGGATCGAACTCAAGTGGACTGCTTGCCTAGCAGGTGCAAGGCCCTGGGTTCCATCCCTAGGACAGGAAAAAAAAATATGGGGGAAAAGTTGCATAGGATTTCAGTGAGACTAATGAGCTCTTACTAGCCCAGCCCAAAGTTCATTTTAGTTCCCAGTGAAATTAGATAGGTAGGTAGGTAGGTAGGAAGGTAGATAGGTAGGTGGTGGGGTCTACAAGGCTTAAGTATATAATCTCTCTGAAATCAGAAAGTGGAGTCATGAGATGGAAATGCTTGCCACCAAACCTAATGACCTAAGTTTGATACCAGAATCCACGTAGTAGAAGGAGAGAATTGACTCCCAAAAGTTGTCCTTTGACCTCTACAGGAATACCTTGGGAGAGTACACACCACATACACACACACACACACACACACACACACACACACACACACCACACACACACAGAGAGAGAGAGAGAGAGAGAGAGAGAGAGAGAGAGAGAGAGAGAGAGAATATGAATGAATAAATAAATCAACAAAAATATTTGAAACTAGAAAGGGAAACCCCAAGAATTAACCCATGAATGTAAAAGCAGGAGTCAGACATAGTGGCACACACCTTTAATCCCAGCACTGGGGAGGAAGATGCGAGCAAACCTCTGTGAGTTTGAGGCTAGGTTGACCTATATAGTGAGTTTCAGACCAGTCAGGGATATATAGTAAAACCCTGTCTCAAAAAAATAAAAACAGGGGGCTAGAGAGATAGCTCAGATGTTAAGAGATTGGCTGCTCTTCCAGAGGTCCTTAGTTCAATTCCCAGCAACCACATGGTGGCTTGCAACCATCTGTAATGAGATCTGATGCCCTCTTCTGGTCTGTATGCATAATAAATAAATAAATCTTTAAAAAATAAAAACAAGCCGGGCAGTGGTAGCGCATGCCTTTAATCCCAGTACTCTGGAGGCAGAGGCAGGCGGATCTCTGTGAGTTCGAGGCCAGCCTGGTCTACAAGAGCTAGTTCCAGGACAGGAACCAAAAAGCTACGGAGAAATCCTGTCTCAAAAATCAATCAATCAATAAATAAATAATAAAAAAAAAACAAAAACAAGACAAATATACTCACACATCCCTAATAATTCATTTCTAGGACCAAAAAGAGGGAGCTGAGCAGTCCTTTCCTGCAGGCAATGATTTCAGGGGTTTCTGGGAGAGATGGTGCTAAGAGGGTTGTTGAAGGTGTTTGCTGCTGTCTTAAGAAAGGGCTCTCTCTCTACTATATCAGAGCAGCCGTATTAATCCACTCACGCGAATGTTTTCCCATCCTTGGGGAGCGAACTTGACGTGGTCTGAGACTTGCTGTGACGTGTGGCAGTGGGAAGTCCAGGTGGTACAAGTGTGGTTTAAGGTCAAGGTGACTGATCTCACTGTGATGCATTGTGGCCCTGGAGCTCCCAGCACCTGCAGCGCACATCACTGTGTTGAAACACTGCTGGGCATTAGTCAGTCCTTGCAACATGTCCCGAGGGAGGACACCTGAAACCGAGGGATGAGGAAACGCTGTGTGCGCATGGAGGCTGAGGGCCTAGACCAGGAAAGGAGCAGCCTGCTTGAACACTGGTGGTCTCAGTCTCGGACTTGGAATCATTCCATTTAGTTTTCCAGAGGAACCAATATGATAGACCCAGGGCCAGATCACACCGAAAGTCAAGGGAAGGGAGACAGTCAAAGGAGTTTGATGATGATTGGCTCCATTAATGGGAGAGCTGCAAACGGAACTCCGGCTGCAGATCTGGAGGGTAGCCTCACTTGCCTGCCAGCACACAGGACTGTGGCATCACTTGAACCCATGTCGTCCCTTCCAGTGTTAGCTTTCCCAAGACTATGTTTAGAAGTGTCTTTGACTTTGCTTATGACATCATTCTTCCTATAAATCTCATTTCCTCAAGTTTGTGTTGTTATTTAAGAGTCAAGACATGACTGGGATGTTACGGAGTGGCAGAACATTTTCATGGTATGTCTGAGGCCCTGGTTTTAATTCCCAGCACTTCAAAATAAATAAATCAGTAAGTCATTCAAACTGGCTGTGGTAGTACACGCCTGTGACCCTAGTGCTCGGGAGGCTGAGACAGGGGTGCTTTGAGATCTAGGTCATCCTGGACTTCACAGTGAGGCCCTACCTTAGATACACATCTATGCATACATGTATAAATACGATTTAAAGTCAAATAACTCTGGGGACACTGATGGAGAAAACAGTGAAGAACTGTTGAGTTCTGTGTTCTTCAACACATTTCTACTCAAAATCTGAACTCTCAGCCTTTTACTCTCTCTCTCCCTCTTCCTTCCTTTCTTTCTTCCTTTCTTTCTTTCTTTCTTTCTTTCTTTCTTTCTTTCTTTCTTTCCTCCCTCCTCTCTTTTTCTTCTTTCTCTTTTTGCTTTTTGTTTTTTGAGACAGGGTTTTCTCTGTGTAACAGTCCTGGCTGTCCTGGAACTTGCTCTGTAGAACAGGCTGGTCTCTAATTCACTGGGATCCACCTGCCTCAGCCTCCCAAATGCTGTGATTAAAGGTGTGCACCACCACTACCCAGTCAATTTCTTTCTAAGATGTATTTGCTTTTATTTTGTATGTATGGAAGTTTACTCGCAGACGTGTCTGCACCACTCACATGCAGCGTCCTTGGGATTAGGGACTACAGATGGTAGTTAAACCACCATGAGGTGCTGGGAATTGAACCTGGGTCTTCTGGAAGAGTAACCAGTGCTCTACATCACAGATGCTCCACACCACGGTCCCATCTCTCCAGCCCTATTGTCAATTTCTTGTTCAACATCTACATTTACGATGGAGATACCTGCTGCTTTCAAAGGCAACTTGACTTTTTCTATGTAATCTTTCTTCTGCTTACAAAGACACTTCAGGGCTTATTATAAAGAATTTGAAAAAAAAAGAATTTGGAAGTTGGATAAAGTAGTACCTGTCTATAATAGCATTAATAGCAAGGTTTACGCAACAGGGTAGCAAATTCCAGGTCCACCTGGGCTATGTAACCTGACCCTGTCTCCAAAAATGTTTAAAAAAATAAAGAAGTTAAAAATACTCTATAGTCCTGTGTCTAAAAGTCATCACTGCTGACATGTAGATTGTTAGTTTTAATACATATTCATATATGCAAATGTAGACTTTGTATGATTAAGTTTATATGTCGTGCATAAAGTCTAGCATCTTGCTATTGATTGTTCTTTCTGTGTGTGTGTGTGTGTGTGTGTGTGTGTGTGTGTGTGTGTGTGTGTAGAACAGGTGTTCTCATGTATATGCAGGTATTCATAGAGGTCAGAGATCAACCTTTGATGTCATCTTCGGGTGCCATCCGTTTGGTTTCTGAGCAGACTCATCCCTGATTCAGCTAGACTGTCAGGTCAGGGAGCCCTCAGGATCCTTCCATCTCCAACTGCCCAGTGCTGAGGTTACAAAAGTGTGATACTGCAATAGACTTTTCTTTTTAAAATGTATGTTCTGGGAATTAAGCTCAGGTCCTCAGGCTTGCAAGACCGGCAGTTCACAGACTGAGCTATTGCATGAGCCTTGTTGATAGATTTTTTTAAAAGACTTAAAAAATTACCATATGTATCTTCTCATGAAGGACAATCAGTGTCAGCAGCACTTATCATCAAAACTTGAGTCAGATTTCAAAGCAAATAAGGAAGATTTGTCAGAGAACTTTATATATAAATATATACATATATATGTATGTATATATATATATATATATATATATATGGGTGTGTTTGTTTCAGGGGGTGAGTCGTGAGGCTTTGAGTTGTCAGAGAACTTATATATATGGGTGTGTTTGTTTCAGGGGGTGA
>NW_004949108.1:3953568-3955544 GCF_000317375.1 Microtus ochrogaster | reverse complement strand
ATATATGGGTGTGTTTGTTTCAGGGGGTGAGTCGTGAGGCTTTGAGTTGTCAGAGAACTTATATATATGGGTGTGTTTGTTTCAGGGGGTGAGTCTTGAGGCTTTGAGTTGTCAGAAAACTTATATATCTATCGGTGTGTGTGATGGGGAGGGTGTGAGTGTTGCCCAAGAGGCTCGACTTGGGATTTTCAAGGGCAAACACATCTATATCCATTAGTTTCCCTATCACTTTAACAGAGAAATAAAAAGCCAGCTAAGAGCCTTGGGTCTTGCTTCCTTGTTACACAAAGAGGTTGAAAACATAGGCTTGCCGCTCACAAGCAAAGTGCTTCTCTTCTGTGCCTGCCATGGCCCCTTTCCTCTCCCCTTCCCCATACATCTCCAGAGTGTCTAATCTCTACTACCAAAGCACTGAGAGTTCATGGCTGCTGCTTTAATAACTTGCCCAGGATGCTCCGGGATTCGTGGACACGGTGGCTTCCTACCTATTCCCAAGTCATTTCAATGTGTTCACAGAGTCGCCCACCTTGATCATCTCCAGTCTGCTATGAACTTGGATTTGGTGAGCTATTCCTGAAATGTTGGCAAGAATCATGCATTGAGCCAGCTAAAGTCCGTGCAAGATCAAACAGTCCCTTCAGGTTTGGGAACCAGAAGGACAAGGCTGGCCTATTTAGTCTGTTGTTCTCTGGCCACTCCCAGATGGCAGGCCTGGGGACTTCTTTATTTCCTCGTACAGACATGCATCTGAGATCAGAGGATGTACTTTACAAACACACAGAGACAGAACTGCGTCTCGGTGGGCTTGTGGGCTTTTCTGGGTTTTACTGAGAACCTCAGAGAGATTTTCCTTGTCCAAAATGGGAGTGGGACTGGATCACAAGAATGGATCTGGTTAAAAAAAAAACAAAACAAAAAAACCACTTCGGCTTTGGAGCCAGACAATCGGATAAACTGCTTACCCACACTGTGGTTCAGATTTCCAACTTGAAAAAGGAGTTTGGCGACACCCACATTTTCTGCCTCTCATGGGAACTGTAAGAGAGATGCACGTTTCTGACAAGAACACCTGAGTCACAGTCCCCTCACTGCCCACTCTTCTTATAAACCCAGCAGGGCCTTACATGCTTCGTGTAACACACTGGTTATGCCTCGACTTCGGTCTAGAGCTTCTCTTTCAGCCGAAACCTCTTTATGTTTTAGGAGAGGCATCATATATCGGGGCCATTGTTGTTATTTCATTTGTTGCTCCAGTTGGCTTTGAACACACTATATTCACCAGGCTGTCTCCTGCCTCTGCTTCTCAGGTGCTACAATTAAAAGCGTGGGCCACCATGCCTGTGTCACTTCATCTTTTCCTCCAGGACTGGGGACTGAATTTGGGGACTCATTTTTCTTGGGCATAGCTCTACCACTGAGCCATATCCCCAGGTTCAACATCACTTTTTGTTGGAGAGTCTTGTGACTTCTTTTCCCAATTGTCAATGGGCTCCTCCGCTCAGATCCCCATCTAACACATTTCCCTCCCTCATGTTTGAGACATGCAAAAATAATCCAGCGTTTATAACTACAACAGAGCAGCACAGGCGTGGTGACAGAATCGTGAGCAGCCCCAGCTCTCTAAGGTATGAATGCTGAACACTAGGTAGGAAGTGCTACCTGCATAAAAATGAAGTATAAATAATCAAGAAATGCCGTGATCCTCATTTAACAGATGAGGAAGCAGGCTCAAGGAGATTAAGGGCTCTCTTCTACCTGAGAACAGATGGCGGTTCACCTGGGACCTGACATTCATCTTTCAACCTCCAAGTTCCTGTTGTTCTACAAAAGCTAAAATATTCAGGGCGGTGGTGGCACACACCTTTAATCACAGCACTTGGGAGACAGAGGCGGGTGGATCTCTGTGAGTTCAAGGCCAGCCTGGTCTATAAACTGAGTTCCAGGACAGCCAGGACTAAAAGGAGAAACAGAAACCG
>NW_004949108.1:3948514-3952508 GCF_000317375.1 Microtus ochrogaster | reverse complement strand
ATATTATACATAATAAATAAATATTTAAAAAAATAAATAAAATGACTTTACTTATGTATATATGTACATGTCTGGGTATGGGTGTATATACATGAATGGAGATACCTGTGGAGGCCAAAAGAGGGCATCAGATGCCCCTGAAGCTGCAATATCACGTGGTTGCAAGCAAACCAACATGGGTGCTGGAAACTGAACTCAGGGCATCTGTAAGAGCAGGGCATGCTTTGTTTGCTTTGAGACAGGGTCTCTCCATAGAGCCCCAGCTGTACTGGAAGTCAATATGTAGACCAAGCCGACCTCAAACTCAGAGATATGCCGCTTCTTGTTTCCCAAGCGCTGGGATCAAAGACGTGTGTGCTACCACACCCCCACCTTTCCACCTTGGATCAGTATGCGATCTTTTTTTTAAAAAACTTTTTTTTATGATGCTCTGTTTTTTTTAAAGATTTATTTATTTATTATGTATACAATGTTCTGTCTGCATATGTGCCTACATGCCAGAAGAGGGCACCAGATCTCATCACAGATGGTTGTGAACCACCATGTGGTTGCTGGGAATTGAACTCAGGACCTCTGGAAGGAAAGTCAGTGCTCTTAACCTCTGAGCCATCTCTCCAGCCCCACTATGCAATCTTAAGCATTATGCCATCTCTCCAGACCCTGATCTTTATTCTAACTATCAGCTTGATTGGATTTGGACACCTAGGACACTAGTAAAGCACACTACTAGGTGTTAAATATTCTTCCTGGCCAACAAATCTCTCCGCCAATCCAAATAATACCAATCAGACCAAATTAGAAAATGCCCAGGTTTAATGGTAACATTCCTGGGTGCCCCCCCCCACTGTCCAGCCCCCCGGGAAAACACACAAAGGGGAACAGAGAACCAAAAGATCACGGAAAACTGGGAGACCACATGTTCATTCTCTGGGATAGGGAGGTGGTTTAAATAGCCTGTGGGAGTGGTCTTGACTTTCCCTGGGGAGGGGTCACCATTTGGTGGGCTTTCTTGGAGGTGGAGTTTGGACTGAGGTAACTCCCAGGAGAGGGTGCTTAGAATGGAGTTTTCCACCCAACATTTCAAAAATGGATGCCAGGAGGCTGGGGTGAAGCCCCCAACTAAACATTTCAGACTCTTTGTATAAAGGGGTGTTAGGGGGCTGGGGTGAAGCCCCCAACTAAACATTTCAGACTCTTTGTATAAAGGGGTGTTAGGGAGCTGAGGTGATGCTTTTAACCAAACACTAGGTATCTATGGTGAAATGTCTAAAGACAAGTAGACCTAATGAATGGATTAATTTTGCATCGATTCACAATTCAATGGCTCTGTTGGGATAAAAGTAGGAAGTGGGGCCTAGTTAGAGGATGTAGGTCCCTGCTTGGTGCTCCCTTGGGGGATATAATCCTGCTCAGGCCCTTCCTGTCTCTCCCCTTTCTCTTAGCTGGCTGCCATGAAGTGAGCAGTTCTGTTGCCACGCCTTCCCCATCATGATGAACTGAAGCGTCTGAAACTGTTGACCAAAGGAAAAACAAAAACACAGAAACAGACCCCTCCTCCCTCCACATTGTTCCCAGTACTCCAGTGACAGCCATGCAAACATAAGAAAATCAGTAGCCAGAGTCAGATGGTCGCTGTGACTAAACCTACCCATGTGGTTCTTGAGCCTTTGGAACCATTTGAAGTGGGGACTTGGAGAAGTCCTGAAATACTGTAAGCATCTACATGGCTGGTATCTCAGAAGACAGACGGACATACAGACATAAAGGGAGCTCATGAAGGTCCATATGGAAACGGTTGCTGCATTAGGAGCAGCCCAGAGCCCACTCCTGTTACATTCTAACAAAGATTTTAGCATCTGTGTCTGGAGGCTTTGTGGGGCTGAACTTTAAAGTACAGCTGCTGGGGATGTATCTCAGCCCAGCACACTGGAAACTTGGGGTTCAGTGTCTAGCGTTGTATAAAACAAGGGTGTGGTGTAGTGCATGGCTATAACCTCAGCACTCAGAAGGTGGAAAACGGGCGGTCATTAGTTGAAGGTCATCTTTGCCTATAGAGTGAGTTTGAGACTTCCGGAAGCCAGAAGAGGGCGGCGAATCACCTACAGCTGGAGTTACAGGCAGCTGTGAGCTACTGGACATGGGTGGGGGCTTACTAAAATCTCTCTCCAGTCCAAGAACAGAAAGGTCTTTAAAACTGCACTATGAGGCTGGCAGGATGGCTCACTGGGTGAAGGCGCTGGCTGCCAAGCCTAAAAACTTGAGCAATTCTCAGGACCCACATGATGGAAGGAGAGAACTTATTGTCAAATGATGTCCTCTGAGCTCCACACATGCACAGTGAGACATTCTCACCCCCCCACACACACATACACACACACACACACATACACACACACTCAAACTAAATAAATAAGTATTTTTAAAAACTAGCAGTTTGACTAAAAAAAGGATGAAGTTATAGACAAGGAGGCATGGGTTGTGAAAGAAACTAGAGCCTTTAAAAAAGAAATCAGTGAATTTGCATTGAGACAAAAGGAAAACCACTTTGAGGGTACCTTAAGAATTGCCACTTTAGACCCCACCTACTGCAGGTTCATGAGTATGAAACAGAAGATTCTGAGCTGGGAGATTTGGGGGTGCTGCTCACACTGAGCTGCCTTTGGGAGCTTTGCCCAAGGGTTAGCCACTCAGGGCTCAGAGGAAACTCTAGTGAGGTCCACTGGAATTCTGGCAGACAGTCCTATCGTCCATATAATGCTTGTTTTGCAAACATGCAAAATTCATGAGTTATGAGGTCACGGAGACTTCTACCTCTATTTCAAAGGAAGGCCTGAAGGCCAGGCAGCCTGTGACATTCAGGATCCTAAGAGCAGTTCCCAAGAGGACATGTGGATGTGAAGCCTAAGCTGAAATGGAGACTTGGAAATGCTGGGAATGCCAGGGACACAGGACAACTGGCCAATAAAACCACAGGAAATGAGTTGATCCTGCTCGAAGGGAAGGACATATGCACTGTAAGTGGCAAGACCACTCGGCTGGAATCAGAAGTCACATCATGACAGCATGTGGCCTAGTAGGGCGAGACATGGAGCTATAGGAGTCAGCATTTGTTTTCCAAGTTTTGGTCTTTTTTTAATCAAAGCATTTCTTCCTTTGTCCCCATTCTTCTTGTTTGGGATGGGAACATTTACATTGCCCTATTGTATGTTGGGAGATTGTAAATTTTGGGTTTTGTTTTTGTGTTTTTGTACAGGAGTTTATAGTCAATGTTGCCTTGAGTCTCAGAAGAAATATTGGACTTCATTTAGTTGGTTTTGTTGCTGCTTGTTTTTCTATTTTATTTATAAGTTTGTAGGGATGTGGGCATTAGTGTACCATGTACGTGGAGGTGAGAGGACATCAAACTCTGGTTGCCAGGCTGGGTGGTGAGTGTATCATGTGTATGGAGGTCAGAGGCTCTCCTCTCTACCACGTGGGTTCTGGGGAACCAAACTCTGGTTGCCAGGCTGTGTGCCAAGTGCCTTTCTTGGCTGAGGCAGCCCCAGACTTAAGCTTTTGAGTAATGTCGGAACTGTAAAGATTATGGGAATTCTTGGAGATGAACTGAAAATAGAGTTTGCCTTACGAGGCAGATATACAACCTTGAGAGTGATCACAGTGGAATGCTATAAAAAGTCATGTTTGGATGGCAGGCTGACCAAAGGACGGTGATGGTTGATCTTATTGCCAACCTGAGAACCTTGAAGGGCACCCAGGAAATCAGTGAAACTGCCATGCTGTAGGTTTCTCTGCTCCATCTCTGAAATCATGAATCCAAACAAGTCCTCCCTGATTAAGTTGTCTCCGTTCGGTACTTCAGTCACAGAATGCAGAGGTAACCAGTAAGCTGTGCCCCGACATTTGCCCAGGGACTAAAGGAAATAAAGTGAGCAGTTCACACTCAGCGATGAATGAAGGTGAGCAGTTCACACTCAGCGATGAATGAAGGTGAGCA